>NC_068377.1:13375722-13516717 GCF_023724105.1 Carassius gibelio
AAAAACTAAATGAGAATTTTGAGTGTGATTCATTACTGTTTTGCAAAAATATTTATATAATTATAATTCAAATACAATTTGTTTTATTGACCACAATATTATTCTTGGTAATTGAAAAAAGGGCAGGGGCACATGCCTGTGTCTCACCTTATTTTGCAACAGATGTAAAGCTGGGCATACACTGTGAAAGTTCAGACACTCAGTAGGTTGTGAAGCCTTGCACATGTTGTGAGATAATCATATGAAAGTGACTATATTGCATGACAAGCCAGTGGACACTGGCATTTTCATTGTTTCTGCTATAGCTTCAGATGGAAAAATGAAAGAAAATAAAAAAGGCTGAGCTGGGGATTTGGTCCTATAGGGTATAGGCTTTCTAGACGCCTATGTGATGTAGTTGTGTATACTTTGGGGATAGTGGAGAGTTGACACTGGTCAAATTATTATTATTATTTTTTTTTTCTCAAAATGATTAAAAAATATTTGAAACCTGGGAGGTGCTTGTAAGGTTCTCGGCTCGTAATTTCTCTTGCACGATGCAAGTTGCGACATTATGACCTTCAATGATTGACACACAATTTCTCCTGATGAAAAATAAAATAAACATTTGCTTGCGTGTTCCTATGACTCTGAATATCACGCTGTGTACTTCTGGCATAAATTAATATGATAACAAGTACCTGTTTGCAACATCAAGCAGCATAACAGACTGTTTTTGTACTGCTAAAATAACTGGAAGCAGGTGACAGCTTTGTACATTCAAGGTCAAAATAGCTTTGTCTGCACTTATGTATAAAGTATGATTAATCATAAGAAGAAAATGTTATAAATGGTACACTTTTACCATATTTTTTCTTCTTTGCTAAGTCTTTACACTGCACACAGAAAAAAATAAAAAATAATAATTGCATTGTTTTTCTTGATCCTTTGCCACTGAGGCATGTCAAAAGCAGTGGAATATTATTTTTTTTAATTACAAGTACATTATCATTCATTGTACACTAATTAGAGCAATGAGGATGCTGGAGATCCTCTCAGCTGGAGTTTAAAATGAACTAAAACACATAATTAAAGGCAATCTATGCTGTAATTTCCAAGGGGAATATTGTATATAGCTCATCTCTTGTGACTCCATCCACTAGAGTTTATATGCACCAAATTATATGTTTAGTTAAAAGAAGGGCCATCAAGAATGTACAGTTCAATGAAAATAAGGCACACGAAGAGCTCACCAAACATACATTTGATATAACATTGTGGATGAGGGTATATTTTCAACTAATTTTGTCTTTCACTAATGTTTTTATCCATTTAATGTGTCTCTTGAGGTTTAAATTTGATTAAAACAGGTATTTTTACACTTGTTTGTCTTGCTGTGTGTTTATATGTTGTTAACACACAGCACGTGTCCTTATCATTATCAAAATATGCCTTGTTTTTGAGCATGTATTGTGTATTGATTAACATTAGTATGTACATATAAAATATAACTAATCTAGACCTTTTTCATTTAGTGTTACATTTATCACATACATCACAAATGCACTGACAGTCTGGTACTGAGAGATGAATGAAAAACAGACAGTCCACTCAGATTGTTCAACTGGACTGGACTGTAAATCCAGTACTGTCTGGATTTCGATCATTTGTTGTGGTCCTGATTTAATTTGTATAATAATAGAACTGTTTAACAGTCCATTGTATTTTAATGCAAATGGGGCATAGAGGTGAGTGTGAGACGAGTAAACCCCTGTGCACAGCACTCTTCAAATGGACAATGTAAGAAAATGGAATACATTAACATTTCCTGCTTTGTTTTTATTCTGCTGCTTGAAACTTTAAAAGGAAGTATCCGTGATCAGCAATACTAGCAGCTCTGGGAGGAACTCAAACTGCCTGATTACCGGCCACCAATCAGCCTTTGAGGAAGAAAATGTACTGGTACAAATGGAATGTTGGGGAAATGGGAGCTTTGTCTGCAAAGGCACATCACTGCTTATAAAAAGGGGCTCCAGTAGTCATAATGCTGTATGAATGTAGGGTCAGCAGTGCTTTTCAGGCTGTGAGAAAAAACACAAAGTTCCATCAGCCAGTTCAGATAGCCTCAAAAAAATCACACAAAGCAGTATTAGAAGTGACTTCTCCAGAAGGTATTTTTATTTTTTTATTTATTTATTTTTTGCTGTTGCGCTACGCTTGTGACGCTTGTGTCTTTTGACTGCATCCCTCATTATGAAGCATCTCGCATCAAAAGCATCCTGTCTGTCTCATAATAAGCTCTTTGAAAAGCTACCATATAAAAATCTAAATGTATTCTGAACAAAGAAGTGTAAAACAACCAGATATTCTCAGATTTAAAAAGAGCGTCAGAAGCGACTGCATTAAATATATGTACACTACATGTAATATTCATATACAGATGTATGTGTGTGTGTGTGTGTGTGTGTGTGTGTGTGTGTGACAGAGTCACTTATGCTCACTCAGCCTGCATTTATTTGATCAAAACAGTAAAAACATTACAAATGTCACTTTGTGTCACTATTATGACTTAAAATAACTGTTTCTAATTTAATATATTGTAAAATATCATTCAATCCTTGGTTGCAAAAACTGAATTTTCAGCGGCCATAACATAACAAGTCTTCTGTGTCACATGATCCTTTAGAAAACATTGCAATATGCTTATTTTGCGCTTAATTACAAAAATATTTGGTAACATTATAAATGTCTTTACTGTATCTTTAGATTAATTTAATGCTGAATAAAATAATAATTTTCTCTACAAACACATGCACTTTGCTTACCCCAAACTTTTGAATGGCAGTCATAGTTTCCACCAAAATATTATCTGGTAAAAACAGTTTTTAACATGGATAATATGAAAAAAATGTTTCTTGAGCTCCAAATCTGCATATCTTAATATAGATTTTTAATATACAATAATTCAGATCATGATAGAAGATTTGGGTCATATCGATCACCCCTAAAATCTATAACGTTGCTCAAACTTAAAGACAGGTAAAGGTGATTTGTTTAAAAAATGTGTTATGCTGGTTGGAAGTCTCTTCCCATCCTGATAGCAATCACTAAATTAAGTGGTCTAAATGTATTTATATGTATTTATATTGTCTGTGGAAGGCATAAAACCATAAAATGTTCGTCCAATCATATCCCTCAGTCTGAGGACTATGATAGGCTCTGCACACCCTGTTCGCACAGACATGATACATTATTAGCATTCTCCATCACACTATTCCAGAACAAGCGAGAACAGAAGGTGTTATTATTGTAATACTATGTGCTTTATACCATAATGTTTTCTCACTGCCAGGGCTGTTGCTATTGGGGAGAAAGGTTGTAACGATTATAGGGGCCCAGGCCCACAGCTGTGGGCGATTTCAACCGACAGCCTGAGGCCAGCATGAAAGACGCTGAGGACAGTTGACAGGCCCCAAAGCTACACATGGACTGTGTCTGAAAGTGACTGTGCCTAATTTACAACCTGCACCAGGGCCTTGCAAACCCCAGCTATGGCTCTGCTCACTGGTAAATGAGATGTGTGCTAATCTAACAAGCATTGCATTCAACCCTCCACCAACGCCGTCTCTCATCCTATCGTGTAGCTTTGGAGAGTGACCCTACCTTTAATATATAGAGTTATACGGTAATGTACTAATATTAGTTAATGTATTAAACTGACTGTATCTCAACACTATGATGGTAAAAGTTGCTTTCCTCCAGTCACTGTATTAGAACGGTCTCAAGGATAGCGGAGGACTCTAAAGGTCTTTCAGAACATGCTAAGAGTCGTGCTGGAGACATGGTCACTGAGAGCAAATATTGATTTTCCTCTCTACCCACTGCAGTGACAAGTTCAGGCCTCACCCACGCTGTGTAAAAACCAGTGTGTGGGATTTAAGTGAATCAGCCATGTCCCCTTCAAAAAATGTCCTCCCAGGCTTTCTCTTTCACACACTCATAAGCAACTCTATCAACAAATCCTTCAGGGATGTCTGTCTGCCCTAATTTCGATTTCAATTCAGCCTCCCTCGCTCCCCTTTCGCACGTGATGTGAGCACTGGGTTGTTTCCATGCATGTTGTCCTATTTTCATTCGACCTGTCACTCCCATTGCCATTTACACGGGCACATTTTCGTGAAAGCTCCCAGATGCAGACATCGCGAGCGCCGCCAAGCAATGACAGCCACATCAGCACACTTCTCCTAAAGCCTAGCTCCCTTCTGCTTTCCTCAAATGAAGCTTTCTCCTGCTAATAATATGTTGGCAAGAAGGACCCTCTCCTCCTCGAGAGAGATTACATGCTTCAGAGTGCTGTATGGCTTGGTAAGTGGTGTCTTCTAGTGATTATGCCATTACATCTTTGTGTGTCAGCTGATAAATGAAGAAGCTCATCTGTGCATATCGGATAAAATATCCAATTAAAAAGAACCATGGGGCAAAAACTTAACTCACTGGTGCTACAACGCAGTATCATGAGGGTATGTCGGCGCAACCTGTGAGCTGGCAAGTTGCAGGAAGAATTTTATTGAACCTTTCAGCAAGGCACTTTAAAAAAAGATTGAAGTGAGCTCAAATTGTTTCAAGTGAAAAGCATCTGTGGAATGTCATATTTGACTGAAGATGGTTTGTGGTTTGTATTATATTTAGCTGTGCTGAATAGATACTTGCTTCTGTTTCTCGCCTAATGCCAGCATGATGCATCATAAAGCAAATGGGCTGGATGTAAAATTTTTGAATAAAATTAATCCGTAAATCTGACTTGTGCTGCAGCCTGGAATCGTAAATCACACATGTTCAATCATTTAAGCCAGTTGCATGGTTTCTTCCTATGCATTTTTTTTCTTTCCCTGCATTTCTGTTACATCAAGGAGTTTGGGTTCCCTTTTTTACAGCTGAAACAAATTTGTTTCATAATTGATTAATTTTACTGCATCAACACTATCGAACTGGACTGAATCAACACTGACTGGAGGTAAATAGCACCGTCTTTTTTAGAGCTGCTTTACAGCACAATTTGAATTTGTCTCAGATAATGAAGTCTGCGTGATTGATTCAGTTGTTTCCCTGTTTAAAACTGTGAAGCTGCTTTGAAACAGTCTGTATTTTATACAGTAATGAGACTTGACTTAAAAAGGCACTTTATTTGCTTTGAGAACATGTGCTGCAGCTTCTTGTGAACAGTAGCCAATGATTAATTTAATAATTAACATTTTAATTGAGAAACTTATTTTAAGTAACCCCTAACACATATAGTACATTCCTTGGAAAGACTTATTACTGACATGTTTTCAGATGGATTCATTCACCGCTGCATAGTCCATGGAATCAATTTTTAACTGATGCACCAGGTTCCTTGTAATTAGACCATTGATTTTAAAATCTGGTGTTGTTAGTACAGTTCCTTCATTCTAGGTTTTTTTTCTCACCCATGAGGGATGAAATGTATGTGTATATGTATGTATTTATATTTATTTCAATATATAAGTGGTTTCATTATAGTCTTCGGTACAGGCATTAATCAAATTGCCGACTCAGTTTTCTTTTTTTACTTAAATGCCAAAGAATAAGAGATGGCATTCTGTCCTTCATTAATAATATAAATGTGTGCCAAACCACAGGTGCTTTAAGAGAATTTGTGTCTGGCACTTTTGGGACGCCTGCCAGCCCTTGCAAAAAAGACATTTTAATGTTACATGTTTAGAGCTAAATTGTCTATGAATATGTAATTGGCGTATTAATAGGCTACTGATGAATTTAAAGGACACCACAATGAACACACACACACACACACATACTCAGACAATTATACTGTAACAAAGATAAAATATTTGAGCAATATCACTTGAGCACTGCTGCTGTTCTGAATATCAGGTTTGATAGAACGAGGCAGCAGGTAATTACAGCTCATATTCACATCAACAGCACAAATGTGAGTGTGATATTGCTTTTACACAAAAGTTGATAACAGTCCAGAAATGAGAATGTAACAGTGAGGAACTCACGTTTTAGACACAATATTGCAAATTACTTTGTCTCAGCAAACAAGACTAGTTTCAAACTAAGGAAGAGCAGAATAAATGGTTCTGAGCAACAAACAGCAGTCACGAATTGGTTGTGTGAATGATTCAGTGACTTAAATCACTGAAAACAACACATTTGTTGTTCCTGAAAGTGTTTGAATAAACTGGTTAAATGAATAGTTAAAAGTCTCAAAGTAATAATTTTGCCACGTACTGTCATAACAATGTAACCTGCAGAAAGAGTCACCGCAGACTGACAAGGTAACACTTTACTTAAAGACTTTGTGCTTAATGCATTATGAAGGGATTTATAACGTGGAGTGAGGAGGATCACACAATTATAAGATGCATTATAAGGTGCATTACAAGGCAAAATGAATGCATGAAAACTACTTTTATAATGCATTATAAAGCTTCAAGCAAAGTGTTACCATTAATAGTTTGTCTGGAACACGCAGGAAAAAGCAAAGTGATATGGCATAAAATCCCAGTTCTGTTAGACTGTTATGATAGTACTCTTGGAAAATGTACAATGAAAGTTAGTAAAATATTCTGTTGATGTATGTTTGAAATAACACTTTACGGGTTTATGGGTTTAAATATGGGGTTGAAGGGCTGCAGTCCAGATATGCAGCAGTGTCCTAGATGTGTTTCATAAGTCATGTAATAGTTAATGACTGGCCGACAATATGGGAGTTCCAACAGTTAGATCAGTTTCATCTCATGTGTTCACAAAGGGTTTGGCAGGAACAGGCTGATTTGCATGAGCCTCATCACTCGCATGTGCACATTCTCAGGTACTCTATATGGATATAAAGAACTCTACTCTCATGTGTCATTAATAAAGGGGATGATAAAGATGGTCATAGAAATTACAGATCTGGACTACCTGTTGTAAACAGATCTCCCCTGCTGGTTAATGGGACAGAAAAACAGGAGGGTTACTGACATCACAATCCATCTCTGCCGTCAATGTGTCCTTCAGAAAAGCACTTATAGCTAAGTTGCTCTATGGGGATGGTCCATGTAATTAATCTAGTGTAAATTCAATTGAAAATGTGACCGGTAAATCAAAATGTTCGATTTCAAAGGTGCAAATCCATCCTGGATTAGAGATGGCTTGGCATAAGAGAAAGCTCAGATTTGACAAGGTGAGACACTGGTTCTTGGTGGGTGGTAAGAATACAAGTAGTCACCCACAGGCCAGCAAATATATCTGTACTATATAGAAACAGAGGAAAAGAAGAAAAGAGACATCACACCAAACAAAGAAGGATAGAGTCTAAAGTCACAAAGTGCCAAATGATACAATGTGTGGCTAGCATAATAATAAACTAATTGCTGTCCCCTTCCGCACACCATTTAATACTTTTAATAATTAAAGGGTTTAAGGGCATTACAGTAGAAATCAAAATTTTGTTTGATTATTATTACTATTATTTTACATTTAAATCCTATTTCATCCATCATAATAAGAAAAAAAAAGTTTAACATCAGGTAATAATATATTTAGATATTATTAATATAACATTTAATTTAAAATAAATACGCAAGCAGTTTTGGGTCAGTAAGTGTCACGCTGTCAGTCTCTTTTTTCCTGGGTGTTCCCTAGTGAGCTCACTTCTCCATAGGCACTTTAATTCCTCTAGTCTGGTTCTGTCTTCACAGTAATTGTACTCCAATTAAATCGCACAGGTGCTGAAAATCCTTTGTCATTTGTCTCCCTATGTATAGCTGTCTTTCTCTGTCATCTGTATGGAGTCCTTACCCTATGTGTCTATGCTCTCGTCTCCCGAGACTTCACCTACCTTCTCGTTCCTCCGAGTTCCCGTTTTCATCCGGTTCCCTTTTTGGTTTTGTTTGTCTCTCAAGACTGTTTATTTTGTATTTATCCTTCTGTTTAATAAACCCATACCTTGCTATTGGATCCTACCCTCTCCTTGTGTTTTTCCCAAACCCAACCGTCACAGTAAGGTCAGTTTGGGAACATATTTTAGGAAATTAATACTTTTAGCCAGCTAAGTTTCATTAAAATGATCAAACATGACAGTAAAGCATTTTACATTTCATATTTCTGTACCAAATAAATGCTATTCTTTTGAAATTTAGCAAAAAAAAAAAAAAAGAATCACAAGAAATGTTTTTTGAAAACCAAGTCAGCAAATTAGAAAGATTTCTGAAGAATTATGTGACACTGGAGTAATGACTGCTAAAAAATCCAACTTCGCATCACAGTAAAAAATGCATTTAATATATATATATAAACTTTGGCAAAAGACTTATTTCAAAAACATCAAAAAATCTTACTGACCCCAAAATATAGCATTAATCCATATTAATATTTATTGTGGATCTAAATAGCTGAAAAACTACACAGCTTATTTTGACAGACAATTATGAGTTAATAGTGAGAGAATCACAACATCACTCCAGAGGCCCTGCCAAAGCAATACAGTGGCAAAATAATTTCTAACCCAGTTGAAGTCATTTAATATTAAATGTCTTATCTATTATTCACCCATCTATCTGATATAAAGGTTTGTTTTTCTGGGTTCCACATCTGCATTAGAATTAAACAGGCACTCTTGTAGAGTTTAAATTCAACTTCTAGCTAATTCATTCCATGGAAAACGTGTTCCCTGTCGTCAAGCATCACTCTCTGCAGGAAAAACATAAACCCTGGAAAGGAGGAAACAGCTGTCTGGGAGCATTACTCTCTACTGGTGCCAAACTATGTTTGTCAGAGGTCAGCCTGGGGGAACAGCTCACTCTGGTTGAGGTTTTAAACAGTGCACAGAAAGATGACAGATGTTATTACCACTGCTAAGTTTTGAGGGTACCTTGTTTGCACTTACAAACCAACAGCAATTGCAGGGTCTTTGACTTGATTGTCAGGCTTCGCCATTGTTTTCCAGCTCTGCCCTGAAGCAATAGAGCTGAGCGGTGCATCACGGATGACACGACCTCCTCTGTGTGGATGGCGAGAGGGAGCAAAGGGAGAGAAGAACAGGGGGAAAAGAGAGTGCAGGGGCCTCCATAGCTCGCACAGCCTCCAGGCATAGCGGCAGTATGGTGTCAGTAATGAGAGTCCTCCAGCAGAGCGGGGACCGCACACTCTGCCTCCTCCACTGCAGCAGATGTCACCTCAGGGACAGCTAAGCAGAAAAGAGGCACGGGCCAGCCTTCTTCTCCTGTGCTGTGATACCAATGTTGAAAGAAGAGCTGGGCTCTGAGCTGTGCTTAATTATGGTGCGATTGCATGAATGTTGTTAGCAGGCTTGTGAAAAGTAACAGGCTGAAAAGGAGGACAGAGATTCTACCCTGTGGTGCTGGAGAGGCTGAGAGAGACATATTCATCACTCACACTGCTGTGTGGATGGCGATGAGAAATGGATCACAGTCCAGACTGAAAGTCACAAGAGCAGAAAAAAGTGCTGTTGGTTTTTATTATTAAATCCCCTTTCGCTGTAATTACTCAACAAATGCATTGTTCATGATGAAACTGAGTTATTTGCTTTTCATTATAAGGGGTTATTAGAATTATATGAGTTGCTCTTTTATAAGTAAAATGCAAATATTAATAATATTAGTCATACACTGCACACATAACCTGTCTTCCAACAAATGGCTATGTGCTGTTGTGGGAAAAGATCAGGGTTTGTAATTGGGAGGTTGTTGGATTGATCCGTGGCATGCATGAAAAGCACAACCTTAAAGGGTTAGTTCACCCAAATTGCAAAATTATGTCATTAATAACTCATCGTTCCAAACCCGTAAGACCTCCGTTCATCTTCAGAACACAGTTTAAGATATTTTAGATTTAGTCCGAGAGCTCTCAGTCCCTCCATTGAAGCTGTGTGAACGGTCTACTGTCCATGTCCAGAAAGGTAAGAAAAACATCATCAAAGTAGTCCATGTGACATCAAAGGGTCAGTTAGAAGTTTTTGAAGCATCGAATATACATTTTGGTCCAAAAATAGCAAAAACTACGACTTTATTCAGCATTGTCTTCTCCTCTGTATCTGTTGTGAGCGAGAGTTCAAAACACTAGGGGTGCTCCGATCACGATCGGCCCGATCATTAATGCGCATCTCATCAGTAAAGCCGGTTTTTCTAATCAGCGGTTAATTCCATCAGGTGCCTGATTTCACATAGAGCAGCTGTTACTACACAGAGCCGTTGTTAACTGAGAAGATGCACCAATAAACGCTTAAAATGAAGTGGATTTGAGCATCTTCTCTATTAACAACGGCTCTGTGTAGTAACAGCTGCTCTATGTGAAATCACAACCGCTGATTAAATAACCGGCTTTACTGACGAGATGCGCATAACGATCGGCCGATCTTGATCGGAGCACCCCTACAAAACACTGAAGTTTAGTGATATCCAGTTCGCGAACGAATCATGAAACCAGATCTTTTTGAACCAGTTCACCAAATCGAACTGAATCATTTTAAACGGTTCGCGTATCCAAAGCTGTTAACTTTTTTAATGTGGCTGACACTCCCTCTGGGTTAAAACAAACCAATATCCTGGAGTAATACATTTACTCAAACAGTACACTGACTGAACTGCTGTGAAGAGAGAACTGAAGATGAACACCGAGCCGATCCAATGAACCGGTTGTCATAGTTTTTGTTATTTTTGGACCAAAATGTATTTTCGATGCTTCAAAAAATTCTAACTGACCCTCTGATGTCACATGGACTAGTTTGATGATCTTTTTCTTACCTTTCAGGACATGGACAGTAGACCGTTCACACAGCTTCAATGGAGGGACTGAGAGTGTTCCAAAGATAAACGGAGGCCTTAAGGGTTTGGAACGACATGAGGGTGAGTTATTAATGACATAATTTTGCCATTTGGGTGAACTAACCCTTTAATACGTTAGTTACTGAGTACAGTTAAAATATTTAAACTAATACAATATGGCTGAAGTTGCTTGACATACTGAACTACTTATAATATATGAAGGAAATCCAACATGCCATTCTTTTTTTTTTTTTTTTTGAGTTAAGAAATGATAATGCACATTAATATAACAAAATTATATATAACAGTGAAATACTATTTCAGACATTTGCATATGATTGTCATAATTTTCTTCCTAGTGCTATCAGGGAACCTTCAAATTGGTTGTGAAGCAGCCATTACCCTCCACTTATTCACTGTGGTAAAAAGGAATTAATAACGAGTGTATGAATATAAGTCATGTCAAGTCACCTTTATTTGTATAGCGCTTTATAAATAGTTAATCAATAATGCTAGAAGACAGTAACAAAGGAACATATCCACCCAAAATAAATTAAGAAAGAAATAAACTATAAAAACATCTAATCATTATAAAAGTAACCATTAGTAACCATTTTACATAAATTGTGTTTAAAGAATAAAGTTTAAGAGGAAAATATTTAGGTAATTCTCATCTTGTGCTCATTGTTTTGATTAGATATGGTCTAGCCACAGAAGTTAATTTAAAATATTTCAACGCAACTAAAGCACAAATCAAATCTGAATAGCATATAGAACTCCATGCAGCTCTTGTACTAATCTCTGTTGGAAAAGAAGAGCTTTCAGTATCATGTGTCAGAGACAGAGAAAAGGCAGCTTTAAACTAAATAGAACTGCAAAAATAATGATTCTTTTCAAACAGGCTTCCCGCAAAACATTCCCATTGTCTGCCATTGTTCAGTTGAACTCAAGGCATCAGTTGAGGCAATTCTGCTCGGGCTGGTACAAAGCACATAAACAGTTTTATGATAGAGTTAAGTTGTCTTTTATACCAACAGATGACTTACTTATAGCCCAGTTATCTCTGCATTGTAAGCTAGGAAAGGGAAATTTATTTTAACAGCGAAACAATTACACGCTTTAACTTCAAATGTCCCTTTAAATAGTGGCACACATGAAACAGGCAAATTTTCATTCTTGCCTCTGCTTATTACTTTCTTTTCCAGTGCACCATCTTTTGGTCTAATTTCACAGGCATGCAGGTGAAGGTTTGTGCGTCCTTCTAAAAGTAGACAAAATTTCAAGCCACATTAATCCTCTCTCTTGTGCGTCTAAGCAAAGAGACTTGTCTTCTGTTAGTCTTTGTCTCCCTCAGACTCACAAACCATGTTATTTTAGTCCATGTCAATCTATGAACACTACATAATTTCATGCCTCTGAATAGTTAAGCCGTCTAAGCAATGATTGTGATCCCAGGCAGAGTACCATGAATATCTTCTTCTCATTATCTGTGACATGCCATAGTTTTTGTCAGTGGGAAGTTGCTATACAGGCTGACAGAATTCAGGGTCTGTCCACTGAAATTTGCACCATTCTGCCTCAGTTTTCTAGGGGTTGTTGACAGGTTCATCTGCTCCTCTTTGGCATATCTCACAATGAATCTTTCAGATTGAGTCCAACAACTCACTAGAAACCATTCACTGCCACATATCATGGTTTTAACAAACAGTGCAGCCCTTGTTGTGTTTTATCTGAGGTTTCCTTTCCCCATCGAGCTGTCATTCCCTCCATTTAGGGCTTTAGCAACATAGTTGATGCTCTCTAATAAACAGAACAATAGGAAAACTGAGTTTATGATGCAACTGGTTCGCCAAAATAATTTGCATTTACCACTATAGAGCATTTTATGCATTAATTAAAGCTGCCTGCATGCTGAAAGATGCCAAACCTCATCTGGTATTCTGGCTCATTTGGTTTCCTGGTTTAGAATGCAAAAGGGCATCACAGAGCACACTGTGTCTATTCACTCATTATCATTAGTGTGCCATGCTGGGCTTTTTATAATCTAAAACTGAAGGCAGGCATAAATACTACAAGGACAGCAGGATAACGCTGAAACCTGTTTTATAAATGTTTCACACATATTCTTTTTTATAAACTATACAGCTACAGAAAATGTGCATGGCTTAGGCTGGGGGAGAACAAAGGCATGTTTTCAATCTAAATGTGTCGAGTTACTTTCAGAGGCATGTTCAAATGAGGTCTCCAAAAGAGTAATGAGCATGGCAAACCCTGTCATGTGCTAAATGTCACTTCTTGCCCTTATCACAAGATCACCTTGATGGCAAGTTATCCAGACATCAAATTCATGGATTAGCTCTTACACTTGAAACAAGATCACTTCTTTTTGCACCTCTCAGAAGTGGCAAAGAAAAAATTATTCCTTTTCCAGTTGCTGCTGGTTTTCATGCTTAGCATTAAAAAATAATAATAATACAGAAATGACTGCAACTGATTTACCATGTGTCTTATTTAAGTGAAAATGTTTTATCTGTTTTCTGTTTACATGTGATATTTTTTTTCTTATTAACTTTAACCTTTGATTAACTTCCTGCAGGTTACGCCATTACACCAGTAGGTGGCAACAAGTGATTTTATGAGTGATTCATTGTACAATTTATTCAGTTAAAGCTGCGGTAGGTAACTTTTGACGCTCTAGCGGTTAATAAACAGAACTGCTTGCGTCTTGCGGAAGAACATCGTAGCCGGAACTACTTCTCTCTGTTTATGTCTATGAAGAATCACAAAGGTTCTGGGTTACTCCGCCGCGGTACCCCCGAAGCAATCTAAAATAGTCCGAATATAAACACTTATTATAGGTGCACCCTAGTGATTCAGAACAAGCCAAAAGCACGGTTTGGAAAATGGATTCATGGTGTACTCGCTTATTATATACATTTTTCTACATTTTGAACACAAACAAAGTTACGGACCGCAGCTCTGATTGGTTGTTTCTTACCAGGAGCGGATGAATTCCAGCAAATGGCAATAGGACCACTGGGAGGAGCCAGAGCAGCTTGATTTTTTCACAGATTATCCAACTCATATTCTACTGTCAGGACATAATGACAGGTTTAACAAATATGTAAAAAAATATATTTTTACAAAAGTTACCTACTGCAGCTTTAATCAACTCAAAACACTGATTCATTCAGAAGCAAAAAAAAAAAAAAATGTGTTGCTTGCTTCTATAGCTAAAACTGAGTACAGAGAAAGAACATCAGACATATTCTTTTTCATTTATTTTTTTATTTTGTTTATTTTTCACTGTAAAAACAAAGGGCTCTAGAAGAGCCAGTTGACAATAATTGCTTTTCCGCTGTCGGGCCAGTGCGAGCCAGTACTTAAAAAGGGCCGGGCGGGGCTAGCCTCGGACCTGTAGCACGGAGGCAAAAACAGCGCTGCATTTCTACTGTCGGCCCAGAAACTCCATTACACTTCACTAAAACCCGCCCTTAACACGTCTCTCAAGAACAACATCATGCAACCCCATCATTTCACCAACAAAGAGAAGTTAGCAGAAAACTAATGAGAAATAAGTCACTGCTAGCGCGTCACTGCTCACAAAATGAACACGATGAAAGCGGACGTTTTTTTTTTTTTTTTGCATGCTTTGTTAAATATTATAATCCAAAAGCATTGATGTTTTACTATATTAATTAATAACATACATTGATCATAATGAATTAATTTATCAGGATTTAAAATTTTGTCACACAGAAAGCGTTATGAAAATAGCCTGCTTATTCAGTCGAATCTGTTTCTGTTTATTTGTAGTAACAGTAGCCTATATACATCACTTTTAAAAAGAATGTTAATTTCTATATTTTTATGAAAAGCTACCAAAGTAGTTGTATCATCACATGCATAGTCTTTTGCATTGCTTATAAATATTTCTGCCTTGTCTGGTGATTATAATCCACATCGAATAAAGTTATTTCAAACACTCGCTGTTGACTGAAAGTGAGTTTTGAGCTCAACGTATTTAAAAAAGTATTTAATTCTGCTGTTATAGCTTTCTGAAATGCTCCGCGGCGCTGACGCTCACCAGACGCAGAGAAACTCCACCTTTTTCTTAACCACTCCTCTAGCCCCAGCTGGCCTGCTTTGACCCAAGGTTTTCGTCGGGCCAAAAAACCTGGACCATTGGCCCCAAGGAAGCACCAACGAGGCACGATCAATCACCGGAAATGGAAACGCGACTGGCCCTGGCACACACTAGCACTCCCGCTTTTGGCCTGATGTTGATTGTCCTCCATTTGCCGGCAGCCATGTCATCCTGTAGATCAAGACTGGGTACACACTGAAGCTAAGCAGGGTTGAGCCTGGTCAGTACCTGGATGGGAGACCTCCTGGGAAAACTATAGGTGCTTCTCAAAGAACTAGAATGTCGTGAAAAAGTTCATTTATTTCAGTAATTCAACTCAAATTGTGAAACTCGTGTATTAAATTCAGTGCACACTGAAGTAGTTTAAGGCTTTGGTTCTTTTCATTGTGATGATTTATGATCACATTTAATAAAAACCCACCAAATCACAATCCCAACAACTTAGAATACTTCATAAGACCAATAAAAATATATTTTTAGTGAATTGTTGGCCTTCTGGAAAGTATGTTAATTTAATGTACATGTACTCAATTCTTGGTAGGACCTCATTTTGCTTTAATTACTGCCTTAATTCGACGTTGCATGTAGGTGATCAGTTTATGGCACTGCTGAGGTGGTCTGGAAGCCCAGGTTTCTTTGACAGTAGCTTTCAGCTCATCTGCATTTTCCTCTTGACAGATTCTCAGTGGGGTTCGGGTCTGGTGAGTTTGCTGGCCAGTCAAGTACACCAACACCATGGTCCTTTAACCAACTTTTGGTGCTTTTGGCAGTGTGGACAGGTGCCAAATCCTACTGGAAAATGAAATCAGCATTTACAAAAGCTGGTCAGCAGAAGGAAGCATGAGGTGCTCCAAAATTTCTTGGTAAAACGGGTGCAGTGACTTTGGTTTTCAAAAAACACAATGGACCAACACCAGCAGACGACATTGCACACCAAATCATCACAGACGGTGGAAACTTAACACGGGACTTCTCCACCCTCCCTCCAGACTCTAGGACCTTGGTTTCCAAATGAAATACAAAACTTGCTCTCAAAACTGTGTCTAGAATAAAAGTTTCTTAATTTAAATGTCTTTTTTTAAACTGTTGTATAGAGGGAATATCTTTAATCTAACATCATCACAGCCTTATTGTAATATTTAAATATTTTTATGTTATTTCATATTTGTCTTTCTCACTCAAATTCTTGAAAACGAAAGAAAAAAGAATAAATAAATGAACTGAATGCTCTCATTGTTGAGTACAAGCTCATGTGTTAAAATATGAGAATGCACATCACCCACAGGCAGCTTTGGGGCTCTTTGATCACTGTCTAGTTCATCTTATATCAATCTACAGACAGAAACTGAAATCAGTATTCAGGACTGTTAAAATATGGACTAATGAAGCAGAGTGGGATTTACTAGCCTGCTTCGATTGCACTGGCTGGAGTGTTTCTGAAGCTGCAACCACCGATCTGGAGGAGCTCACGGATACTGTATCTTTATATATCAGTTTCTGTGAGGATATGTGCATTCCTACCATTATTCCATAATTATAAATCATGGTTTACTGGGAACTAAAACAGCTTCATCATGTAAAAGAGGTTGCTTACAGATGTGGGGATAACATCTTGTATAACCAGCCTAGAAACAGACTGACAAGGGAGATCAGAGAGGCTAAAAGTAGCTACTCTGATAAGCTGGAAAAAAAAACAACAACCCCAAGATCTTGAAGTCATATGAGAGACTGGTGTTGGCCTGTCGAACGCAAACAGGTCTGTGGATGATGCAGTCAACATGGGATTGCATTATATTCTGCAAAATCTAAATAGACCTTGGACTTACACTAGGATCTTGTTTGTGTACTTCAGGTTGGCCTTCAATACCATCATGCCTGATCATGCCTGCCATTACGAAACATAAGTATATTCAAGTGTGCTATTATTATACTTCTTATAAACTTAAAATAGGAGAGCATGCTTTCAGTTTACTTTTTATGTAATTCTCACAAATGGTCTTTATGTACTCCTCAGAAATATATGTAAAATGACATTTAAGTATACTTGACTTATACTTCTTAAATTATAAATATATTTGAGCTATACTCCTAGAATCCGTGTTTTCATTATTATACGGTAGAGGTCGAGGATGCTAGTACATATGTTCTGCACAGAATAAAAAAAAAAAAAAACAAGTGAAGAAGAAAAAGAGTCAACAGTCAAGCTCTGGGGTCAAGTCAAGCTCCATCTACGTTTTGATTATCATTCTGAATGCAATTCATAGAATCTAGTAGTTTACTGAGACTAAACTTCAAACTGTACAAAGTATTTAATTAGTAAACTATCAGTATACATATAAGTTCACTTTTAGTATAATTGCAGTTCAACTACAAACATAGAGGCAAACTAGTTGTGTACTCAAAGTTTGCTACTGTTATACTTAAAAGTATACTTTTATATACTAGAAAGTCGGCCAATTTAGTCCCAAGGAGTATTGAAACAGTACACTTACAAGTATACTACTAGAACACTGATATTTGTATACTTGCTACATAAACTATACTTAAAAATATACTTGAACTTTGCTTAAGCATACTTAGTAGAATAAACTTGATATATACAACTTTTTGGTAAGGGTGATCATTTCGCAGACAGACTGACCCAGCTTTCTGTTCCCTCTCCAATCTGTCAGTGGATCACCAGGTTTCTGATACAACAGCAAGTGAAACTGGGTAAACTCATATCCTGGACTCTCATGATCAGCGCTGGTGCCCCTCAGGGATGTGAGCTCTCCCTGCTGCTCTTCTCCCTGTAAAGCGAATGAATGCACTGCAAAAGACCCCTCTGTCAAGCTCCTGAAATCTGCAGATGACACTGCCATTATTTGCCTCATACTGAATGGAGATGAGTATCCCTACAGACAGGAGGTTAAAGAGCTGGCTGTCTGGTGCAGTCACAACATCCTGAAGCTGAACATGCTCAAAACAGTTAAGATGATAGTGGACATCGGGAGAAACCCCCTGCACTCCTCCCATTCACCTTCACCATCATGGACAGCACTTTGGCAGCAGTAAAGTCATAAGCCACTTTTCCACTGTCGGGTCAGTGCGAGCCAGGGTTTAAAACAGGCTGGGCGGGGCTAATAGCCTCGGGCCAGTAGCACTGAGGCCAAAATAGCGCTGCATTTCCACTCTCGGGCCAGAAGCTCCGCTGCGCTTCACTAGAAACCCACCCTTCACATGCCTCTCAGGAACAACGTCATGCAACCCCATCATTTCACCAACAAAGAGAAGTTATCAGAAAACTAATAAGAAATAAATCACTGGAACATGTGCGAACACAAAACTAACACGATAGCCGTGTTTCCACTTTCAGACCAAAAGCGGGCGTGCTAGTGCGTGCCAGGGTCAGTCGCACTTGATCGTGCCTTGAAAAACTTGAGCCAAAGCGGGCCAACAGGGGCCAGAGGAGGGGTTATGAACAAAGGCGGGGTTTCTCCTCGTCTGGAGATCGTCAGTCGCGGATCATTTCAGAAAGATAATAGCTTTAACACCAGTATTAAAGACTTTTTAAAATAAGTTGAGCTCAAAACTCACTTTCAGTCATCAGCGAATGTTTGAAATAACTTGATCAGATGTGGATTATAATCACCAGACAAGGCAGAAATATTTATAAGCGATGTAAAAGACTATGCATGCTAAACATTAACATTACCGTAGTAAACATGGTAAATGCAGCTTCTTATTCTCTATCATAATCGTGAATTTATTTAGTAACTTATATTATCTGTCATAAGTCTTGTCTCGAGGGTTTAGCTCCACATAGCCTATCATAAAAATAAAAATAGCCTATGTTTTTGTTCGGGTGCTTTTATAAAATAGAGATATCATTCATTCAAAATGTGACTTATAGGCTAAAAATAAAGAGAATCAGACTCGACTGAATAAGCAGGCTATTTTCATGACGCTTAAGCATTATAAATAAATAAATAAAATATAATTAAATTTATTTATGTGTGACTAATTTTGAGTCCTGATAAATTAATTAATTATGATCAATGTATCACTTATTCTATATCTATAGATAGTAAAACATTGATGCTTTTGAATTTAAATATTTAAAAAAGCATGCAAACAAACAGATGCTTTTATCATATTCATTTTGTGATTGCGCTATCCATTGACTTATTTCTTAGTTTTCTGATAACTTCTCTTTGTTGGTGAAATGATGGGGTTGCATGACGTTGTTCCTGAAAGGCATGTGAAGGGTGGGTTTCTAGTGAAGCGCAGCGGAGCTTCTGGCCCGACAGTGGAAATGCAGCGCTATTCTGGCCTCGGTGCTACTGGCCCGAGGCTATTAGCCCCGCCCGGCCCGTTTTAAGCCCTGGCTCGCACTTGCCCGACAGTGGAAACACGGCTAATAACAGCAGCCTTTTGTTTGCATGCTTTGTTAAATATTTAAATTCAAAAGCATCAATGATCTACTATAAGTGATACATTGAGCATAATTAATTAATTCATCAGGATTGAAAATTAGTCACATACATCACATTTAGAATTAATTATAATTTCTCTATTTTTATAAAATCTCCCAAAACAACTCAAAACACCTGCAAAGGTTTTTACTGTGCCTGATCTGATCTGACAGTTGTCCAGAAGACAATCATTAACACCCTTCACAAGGAGCCACAAACATTCATAGCCAAATAAGCTGGCTGTTCACAGAGTGCTGTATCCAAGCATGTTAACAGAAAGTTGAGTGGAAGGAAAAAGTGTGGAAGAAAAAGATGCACAAACAACCAAGAGAACCGCAGCCTTATGAGGACTGTCAAGAAAACTGGATTCAAGAATTTGAGTTTTTGAATTTGAACTTCACAAGGAATGGACTGAGGCTGGGGTCAAGGAATACAGACGTGTCAAGGAATTCCTCTTGTTAAGCCACTCCTGAGGCGTCTTACCTGGGCTAAGGAGAAAAAGAACTGGACTGTTGCCCAGTGGTCCAAAGTGCTCTTTTCAGATGAAAGCAAGTTTGGTATTTCATTTGGAAACCAAGGTCCTAGACCCTGGAGGAAGGCTGGAGAAGTTCATAGCAAAAGTTGCTTGAAGTCCAGTGTTAAGTTTCCACAGTCTGTGATGATTTGGGGTGCAGTGTCATCTGCTGGTGTTGGTCCATTGTGTTTTTTGTAAACCAAAGACACACCACCCATTTGCCAAGAAATTTTGGAGCACATCATGCTTCTTTCTGCTCACCAGCATTTGTAGATGCTGATTTCATTTTGCAGCCGGATTTGGCACCTGTCCACACTGCCAAAAGCACCAAAAGTTGGTTAAATGACCATGGTGTTGGTGTACTTGACTGGCCAGCAACTCACCAGACCTGAACCCCTTAGAGAATATGTGGGGTATTACCAAGAGGACAATGAGAAACAAGAGACCAAACAATGCAGATGAGCTGAAGACCACTGTAAAAGAAACCTGGGCTTCCAGACCACCTCAGCAGTGCCACAAACTGATCACCTCCATGCCACGCTTAATTGAGGCAGTAGTTAAAGCAAAAGCAGCCCCTACCAAGAATTTAGCACATATATAGTAAATTAGGCCAACGATTCACTAAAAAGTTTTTTTTTTTGGTCCTATGAAGTGTTTATTATTTGTTGAGATAGTGAATTGGTGGGTTTTTGTTAAATGTGAGCCAAAATCATCACAATTAAAAGAACCAAAGCCTTAAACTACTTCAGTCTGTGTGCATTGAATTTATTTAATACACAAGTTTCACAATTTGAGTTGAATTACTGAAATAAATGAACTTTTCCATGACAATCTAGTTTATTGTGATGCACCTGTTACATCTGAAAATGTTACATTTGTAAATTACATAAACTGTACACTTGTGAATAACAAATCTGTACATTCATTTAAAACATTAGTTTATTTCTACTTATGTATTATATTGCATTATTTAATTTTCATATAACATTAATAGCACCCATGACACATATCCTCCTATGGCAATTAAACATTACGAAACATGCAGTGAGATACAATTCATACAGTGAGAGATATGAATGTGTTATGCGTTAATGGTAATGGGTTCTTGCATAGGAAAGAGTGACCTTGTACAATGTCATGACTCCTGACTAGGGAACAGCAGGAGTAATGTGTGGGGAAGCATGTGAGGAGGAAACAGTGTTGTACAGCCTAATGGTAGAAGGCAGGAAGGATTCCCAGTAGTGCTTCCTAGAGCAGAGTGCTGGAACAAGCTGACGGCTAAAGGTGCTTCAAGACAGCAGACTGTGGAGAAGGAATGAAGAATTCTTCATTATTAACTCCAATATTGTCTCCATCCTCTTCTCTACCAGTTCTTCACATGAGGCCAGGGTAAAGTATCTAACCTTCCTCACAGTTTGTTTTGAAGGAGACAAAGAGCAAATCCATGTTTCTTCCTTTGCAGATTAGTTTACATGTTGTCATATCAGACAGAATCCGAAGTAGCTCTTAATTGTTATGCATCACATGTTGGTTATTTTGAATTTCCTGAGGCATAAACAAAACAAAGGCAACATAAACAAAACAAAGGCTACATTTGCATGGATCTGGTGATTGATCACCTCTCTGCAAGAATTCCGTCCCCAGCCACATGAAACGTGATGTTTCATTCGTTGACCCATAAGTTACTTGGTGCTATTGCACGACGGCGCCTGTGACAGTAGCGTGAGCTGAGAGCCATTCCCCTGATCTGTCTGAGACTGGCATATTCAGCAGAGTCGCTGTAGTTCTGTGCTGATCCCATTAGTTTAACAGCATGGAATAAAAAGTGTCTTGGAGGGAAAGAGTGACTCACCAACCTATCCTCTTCTCTCCTTAACCATTACTGTGTGATGTCACAGAATGGTGAACTCTTTCATTTCTTAGCTCTCGGGAGATGAAGAGCCCCCTATCATCCTGTCAACATAAATGTGTTCTGGTACATATGTGCGTGTGAAACACCACCAAAGGAGCACTTACTCATAAAGCAACCGAATATACTTTCACAGTGAGTCTAAACATAGTATCTCTGAGATAGAAAAATCAATGGAACCAAATACTGGATACCATTTAGACCAAGCCTAAAAATGGACTAAGGCATAGCAACACAAATAATACACATGCTGTGATATCTCACACCAATAGTGCCGCAGGTTGATAGCAATATAAACCCATTTAGAGGTTTATTTATTCATATGCACAGTGAAAGGTAACACTTTACAATAAGGTTGGGATTAGTTAATGCGTATAATGAACTAACAATAAACAATGTTGTTGTTGT
Source organism: Carassius gibelio (assembly GCF_023724105.1). Taxonomy (NCBI): domain Eukaryota; kingdom Metazoa; phylum Chordata; class Actinopteri; order Cypriniformes; family Cyprinidae; genus Carassius; species Carassius gibelio. The sequence continues at coordinate 13,397,948 of NC_068377.1, forward strand.
TATAGTTTTTTAGCATTTATTTACTAAGCTAGGTTTATGCTCATTTATAAATATACTATAGTTCATAGTTCATATTAATTATTCATATTTGTTCATAATACCATTGTTCACTGTTAATATTGGTATATGCAATAGTATATGTATATGTGTGCGCGTGCGTGTGTGTGTGTGTGTGAGAGAGAGAGAGAGAGAGAGAGAGAGAGAGAGAGTGTGTGGGCTGTATAGAGAGAGAGAGAGAAATTAATATACAAAAATAATAATATTAATAACATTAACCAAGATTAATACAACTATTAAGATTACAATTATTGTTCATCCTTTCATGCAATTTGGTATAGCATTAAGTAATGCCAATTAAACTTTTTGTGAAGTGTCACCCAATAGTTTTTTGGTAAATGTTTTAACGTTCATAATTGAGAACTCAAAAAAATATTGAAATTTTAAATATATATTATATATATTTGCAATGGTCTGAGACACCATGAAGCTTCTTTCCAGACACTCACTTGTCACCATCATTTGTGCTTTTTTTGGCAGACAGCTGATTCAAACACGGTGATTTGCCGATAAAAGAGCGTTTTTAAGCCATTAGCCTGGATGTATTGTGGCGGGGTGAGGAACTACACGACAACCGTTTGACAGAGAAAGTCCCCGAAGGGTGGATTTATTTAAGGTAAGTGCTCTGGGTGAAGGCGGTGCTCTCCTGTGGCGCTTCAAGTCCCTCGTGCTCGCTGTGTCCTGAGTGGTGGATCCCGTGCTGTGCTCTCCTTGGTGGGGCTGACGGTCACACGCTGCTCTCTGTAACAGAGGAGGAAAGGGTTAGCGTCCTTGTTGGGAGACATTCCTCACCACTCTGTCTTCCTCCTCTGTTTAAGAAGGCTCCGCTTGATGAGCTGCAGGTGCGGCCGCTCAGCCCGTGATGAGCTCGTGCCGGTGACTCTCGTGTGTTGCCAGGGCGACGCTGACGAGCGCTCGGGACGCATGTCACACTCCCCCCCCCTAAGCGTCGACCTGCGCCTGCGGTACAATGGGGAGATATGGGGAGGGTGGGGAGTGGAGCCTGACAGACCTGCGAAAGCTGCCCCTATCCTGGAGAGACCGTCCGCGTTGGCGTTGGCCGTCCCCGCCCGATGTTGTATGGTGAAGTGGAAGTCCTGGAGCGCAAGGAACCAGCGGGTTACCCTGGGGTTGGTGTCCTTTGCGCGGGCCATCCACTGCAGTGGCGCATGATCTGTCAGCAGGGTAAACCGGCGTCCGAGGAGGTAATAGCGGAGCTCCAGGACTGCCCACTTGACGGCCAGTGCTTCCTTCTCCACGGCGGCATACCGTTGTTCGGTCGGGGTCAGCTTCCGGCTAATAAAGATCACCGGGTGTTCCTCGCCGTCCTGGACCTGGGAGAGTACGGCTCCCAACCCGGTGTCCGAGGCGTCGGTTTGCACCAGGAAGGGGCAGTTGAAGTCGGGGGCTCGCAGGACTGGCTCCGTGGTGAGGGCGGACTTCACCTGCTGGAACGCCTCTTCCGCTTCTGGACTCCAGGCTATCTTCTCCGGTTGCCCCTTCCTGGTCAGATCTTTCAGGGGAGAGGCTAAGGAGGAGAAGTTAGGGATAAAGCATCGGTAGTATCCTGCCAACCCCAAAAAGGTTCGTACCTGGGTCTTGGTAGAGGGCCGCGGTGCCGAGAGGATAGCTGTCACCTTCTTTTCCTGGGGGCGGATGAGGCCACGTCCCACGCAGAAGCCCAGGTACTTGGCTTCGGATAGAGCCAGGTGACATTTCCGGGGGTTGGCGGTGAGCCCCGCCCGGCGGAGGTCCAGCAGCACCCTCCGGAGCCGCTCTAAATGTTCCCCCCAGGTCTCTGAATGGATGACCACGTCGTCGATGTAGGCCGCGGCGTAGGCCATATGGGGCCTCAACAGGACATCCATGAGCCTCTGGAATGTGGCGGGGGCCCCGTGCAGGCCGAAGGGAAGGACCCGGTACTGCCAGTGGCCACTGGGGGTCGAGAAGGCTGTCTTAGGCTTGGCATCCTTAGACAGGGGGACTTGCCAATACCCTTTGGTGAGGTCGAGAGTCGAGATGAACCGGGCCCTTCCTAGTCGATCCAGGAGCTCATCGACGCGGGGCATGGGGTAGCCATCGAATTCAGAGACCTCATTTAGGCGGCGGAAGTCGTTGCAAAACCTTAGGGTGCCGTCGGGCTTCGGGACCATGACGATGGGGCTGGACCATGGACTCCGCGAGGGCTCAATTACCCCCAACTTCAACATCTCCTGCACCTCTGTCTCGATTGCGTGTCGCCGAGCCTCCGGGACACGATAGGGCCGCTGCCGGACGATGACTCCTGGTGGTGTTCGGACTTCGTGCTGGATGACGGTCGTCCGCCCTGGCAGAGGGGAGAACACATCCGAGAACTGACCGACCAGGTGCTGCAGTTCCGTCTTCTGGGCTGCGGAGAGATGGGGATCCATGTCCACAACCACGGGAGAGGTGGCGGCGAGGGCCGAGAGCTGGGGCCCGGTCCCCACCCAGCGCTTCAACAGGTTTATATGATAGAGCTGTTCTTCCCTTCGGCGACCGGGTTGGCGCACTTTGTAGGTGACGGGTCCCACCCGTTCGGTGACCGTATATGGGCCCTGCCAGCGGGCCAGGAACTTACAGGCTGAGGTGGGGACCAGTACCATGACGTGATCTCCCGGCTGGAACTCCCGGGGTTGGGCAGCCCGATTGAAGAGGCGCTGCTGGTCTTGCTGGGCCTTGGTCAGATGCTCCCGGACCAATGGCATGACCCTGTCGATCCGCTCTCTCATGGCCTTGACGTGCTCGACGGTGGTCCGACATACCACAGGCTGTTGTTCCCAGGCTTCCCGGGCGACATCTAGGAGCCCTCGGGGCTGGCGGCCGAAGAGGAGCTCGAAGGGCGTGAAGCCGGTGGACGCCTGGGGTACCTCCCGGACCCCGAACAGTACATACGGGATCATCTGGTCCCAGTCGCGTCGGTCCTCGGCCACGACACGCCGCAGCATCTGTTTGAGGGTCTGGTTAAAGCGTTCCACGAGCCCATCGGTTTGCGGATGGTATACGCTGGTCCGGATCTGTCGGACTTTGAGGAGTTTGCAGAGGTCAGCCATGATCCGGGACATGAAAGGGGTGCCCTGGTCGGTCAGGATCTCCGCTGGTAGGCCAACCCGACTACTCAGTAGGAAGAGCTCCTGTGCGATGTTTTTGGCGGTGGCCTTGCGGAGGGGAATGGCCTCTGGGTAGCGGGTGGCATAATCCACGATAACCAGGATGTGTTCATGCCCCCGGGCGGACTTCGGCAGCGGCCCCACTAGGTCCATCCCGATGCGCTCGAAGGGCACCTCAATGATCGGCAGCGGGATCAGCGGGCTAGGGGGAGGAGTATGTGGCGAGGTCCGTTGGCACGTCGGGCACGCCTGGCAGTACCGCTTGACATCCGCCTCCAGTCCTGGCCAGTGGAAGCGGTCCCGGATCCGTTGCACAGTGTTTTGGGCGCCGAGGTGGCCAGCCATCGGGTGGGCGTGGGCGAGTTCCAAGACCGCCGGGACTTTGCTCCGCGGTACCACCAACAGCGTCTTTTCCTCCCCCCTCCGCTGGCCGACATAATAGAGCAGGCCGTTTTGGATGATGAAGTGGGGTGTGGGGTGGGGAGCTGGTTGTAGATCCTCTCCTTCCGCCACCCGCACTTGAGACCAGCAATGCTTGAGGCGCTCGTCCCCACGCTGCTCTTTGGCGAGCGTCCCCCCTCCCGCTATCTGCTGGAAGACATCGAAGAACAGGTTAGAGTTTTGGGAGGGGGACTCACCTCCTCGAGGGCTGTCCGACGTCAGCAGCGCGGGGCCTCGTCGAGGGCGCCTTGCTGGACTCCGGCGTCGGCGGTTCCCGGCCGGGCTAGCAGGCTGTGTGCTGGAGGTGAGGAGCTGATCGAACCCCGGCCAATCCCGGCCGAGGAGAACGGGTACCGGTAGGTTCCTTAAGATTCCCACTTCGACGGGCCAGGAACCAGGTGTCGCAGTGATGGTCACTCTCCGGGCCGGCACATGCCTGGTATCCCCGTGCACGCACGTTATCGCCAGTCGGGCCCTGGAACCTGTTCGGGGTGGTAGGACAGTCGGTTGTATCAGGCTCGAGTCGAGGACGGCGACGAATGGCCGGCCGTTGATGCGCACCCTGGCCCGTGGTGCCTTCGGCGCTGGACCGTGGACTGAACAGCCTGCTAGCCATGTCCGTCCTGGGGAACGCGGCGGCTCGGTGGGCATTGGCTCGTCCTGGGGGCCGGGAACCGCGGGCCTGCTCACGGGTCGCTGGGTGCCCTCCGGCGAGCGTCGCTCCTGGACCACCCTTCGGGGAAAAGGCGGCGCTCTCTCCCCTATCTCCCGGTGTTGGGCGGCCTCCGCCAGCTCAATGGCCTCCACGAGCCCGTCGAGATCGGTGGGGTTCCTCATGCCAGCCGCCTGCCTCAACGCGCGGGGAAGGGCGCGGAGGAGTCGGTCGATCACCACACGCTCAGCTACCTGGTGTGCGGAGGGACCCCCGGTCAGCAGCCAATGTTGGGCCAGCCGGGATAGTTCGGCCGCCTGGGCGCGGGCGGGCTGTCGAGCTCGATATTCCCAGTCATGGAATTGCTGCGCCGCACAGATTGGGGAAAGGCCTACTCGGCCCAGGATCTCCTTTTTCACCTCTCCATAGTTCCGGCTTCTCTCGGCCGTCATGGTGAAATACGCCCGCTGCGCTTCCCCGGTCAGCAGCGGTGCGAGGAGGTGGGCCCACTCGTCCTCTGGCCACGCCTCCCGGACTGCGGTGGCCTCAAACATCCGAAGATACATCTCCACGTCGTCATGCGATGTCATTCGTGGCATCAGCTGGACGGCTTGGACACGGGGGTCAGGCAGCGGCGTGCGGTGGGCGGCGGCGCGGAGGGCGGCGAGCTCACGTTCTGCGTATCCTTGACGTGAGGCCATGTGTTCCACTATTTGTTGCTGGCGGATGCTCACCTCGGTGAGGTGTTTGAGAAGTTCTTCCATGCCGGGGGAGGAGCGGCCGCCTGTAAAAACAGAGCAGAACAAATGACAGGGAAAAAAGGAAAACAAAAAAAAAACAAACGGGTGGCTTTAACGGTCTCCTCAGGGGTCGGTTGTCGGTGTCCAGCTCACACTCTTGCCCGCATTCTCCACCAGTGTGGCGGGGTGAGGAACTACACGACAACCGTTTGACAGAGAAAGTCCCCGAAGGGTGGATTTATTTAAGGTAAGTGCTCTGGGTGAAGGCGGTGCTCTCCTGTGGCGCTTCAAGTCCCTCGTGCTCGCTGTGTCCTGAGTGGTGGATCCCGTGCTGTGCTCTCCTTGGTGGGGCTGACGGTCACACGCTGCTCTCTGTAACAGAGGAGGAAAGGGTTAGCGTCCTTGTTGGGAGACATTCCTCACCACTCTGTCTTCCTCCTCTGTTTAAGAAGGCTCCGCTTGATGAGCTGCAGGTGCGGCCGCTCAGCCCGTGATGAGCTCGTGCCGGTGACTCTCGTGTGTTGCCAGGGCGACGCTGACGAGCGCTCGGGACGCATGTCACAGTATATTGCCTCAACATCATTTGGGAGGTGAGGAGAGGTGAAAGCACTTACACTCCATAAGGAGATAGACAAGCAAGGGCACGCTGTAGAGCTATTCTGTTCCAGTTCATCTCAAGTAAAAAACCTTGAACCGCATTAGTATTCCTGATGTCAGCAGTGAATTCTCTCTTTTCAATCAGTACATCTTCAAGGTTTTGTACAGTTTCATTGACCGCCCCAGGGACTTCATCCCAGCTAATCGTTGACATTTTTTACATTAAACGCATTGAAGATCAATGATTTTACGCATGAATGGCAGAAACCACTGAATTCCCAAGCAAATGTACTTGTTCTTCCCAAGACAGGAGATCTGTTGGTAACCCACCAACTCAATCAAAGATCAAGGGGCATTCATCAGCCATAACAAAACCTCTTTATCTCATGAAGACATTCAACATTCACTTCCAGCCCATTCCAGTTGTTTAAATCCAGCACTGTGGATAAAACTATCCAGTGATTTTCTTCCTTCTCCTCACCTCACTGAGCAGGAGCTCAACGCGACCCACTTTACCTTAGACTCCCGCAGAACATTTACACACCACACTTACTTAGTCGTGCAAAGCAAGGGGTTTAATCCCTCAGGGTGTGATGGAGTGAAGCGAGGTAACTGCGCTTGAAGGTTGGCAATAGTTAATTTCATGTTGCTGAGAATCGACAGAGTCTACTTAGTCAGAGAGAAGCACTTTTCTAGGCAATACATAAAAAACGTTATCAAAAGCCACTCCAGCTATAATGAATTTGAGCTCTGCAGGGCTCAATCAATAGGCACCCCAATAGGTGCTTTATGATACAGTTCATTGTGTGGTTGGTGCTCAAAAGCATTGCATAAAATCCACCATATAAAGAAAGCGCTCATGACATTTCACCAGCCAGCTCCTTTCTTCAGCAGGGAGTCATAGGTAGCACTAGCATCTGCTCCAAACATCAAAACAAACCATATAAAAGACAAAAATTGTACTCTCTCAAACAAAATGGAACATTACAGATCCATATTCTGCCATTTAGATCCAATACCTCCATTAGAAGGCTCTGTGGAGGATCCAAGTAGTAGATGAGTCTAATAAAAGCTTCCAGCCTGCGTTCCAGCCTCAGTGGACTTGCACCACCATTCTAGATAAGACTGCTGATGTTCTGTCCTTGGGGTCAAAAAGTAGGTCCAGAAAAGTACCTACAAAAAGTTCAGAATGTAACAAATTGAGGAAAAAGGCAAGTCAGTTTGTGCTATGGTCTGTGCTAAGAACGTCTGAGCAATTTCTTCACAGTGAGGTGCATGCCACGTTTGACTAATAACATTATATGTGGCTTGATTTTTCACAGTGCTGTCAAATGCAAGTCATATAAACACTCCTTAAAATAAATTTTAACAGGTTACTCTAGCAGGTCTGTTCCAAAGCTTTTTGGGGCATGAGGTGAATTTTTTTTCACAAAGAGCATAAACCATGTGAGTAATGTTAATTTTTTTACTGTGCCATATGAATATATATATATATATATATATATATATATATATATATATATATATATATATATATATATATATATATATATATATACACAATCCAGGATGGCTGTATTATATAACATTATGGTCGATTTTGTCAACTCAAACAGAGGCTCGTCAAGCCAGTGGGAGATCGGACAGGTCAATGAAAATGCTGCTCTCTGCTGTATGTCGAAAGACACTGCAGCTGATTTTTTTTTATTATATATAAATAAGTTCATGCCATATTTAGAATGATCTTTATTTAATAAATCATTTTTAGTCCATTTGTCTAAAGAAAAACTGTTTGTGTGTATTTGTTTTTGGAAAAAAGCTGAAGGTGCAGTGTCACTCAGCATGACCTTGAACTGGTGCCTCACTCTTGAGAGCTCAGGAAGGTATTGATTCACTGAGACGTAGGTTTCAAATACTGTCTACCCGTGAGGCAGTGAAGTGATGACAGATACTGTTGTCAAGTAGATATTAAGATATAGATATAGGTATAGTGATCATCAGCAGACAATGACCAGATTTGCAAAGGTCATATAAACTTAGGGTTTAGTTTCAGTTGATACTGTATAGAAAACTCTGTAGTGTTTTTTTGTTTGTTTTTTGAGTGACCAAAGAATGGAAAAAATCGACCAGGTAGATTAAAACCCAGTTTTGTTTTTAAAAATATGAATGTTTTTATAAATTCATCAATTCATATAATCTTATATAAATTTATTTATTGCTATCAAATTTAATATGACTTAATAGCTTTAATTACATATCTTAAAAGCTGTTCATTTATTTTTGTAAAACTAATTTTATTGGCTATAAACCTTTAAACATTATATATGTATGTATACATACATATATACATATATAATGTTTAAAGGTTTACATGTATGTATGTATGTTTGTATGTATGTATGTATATACACATACACACATACACACACTCCTTGAAATATTATTTTTTTATTTATTTTGCCTGAGAATATTAACATATATATTTCTTAATATTAAACAATTTATTGCATATAATTCAGTTTAAAGAAATTAACTATTACATGCAGAATGTTGATATATTTACTTTAGCCTTATTTAAAATATAAATAATTAAATAAATAAAATAAAATAAATTAATTAATTAATTAAAAACTAAATTCCCAGTTACCTTTGTTGGCAATGACAGGTGGCTATGTGCTTCCTGGTACGTCACTCACTGTCGCGTTATGAGTATTAATGCATGTAGGTTCATACAGACAGTCAAGTGATGCGTCGTTTCAGCCTCCTGTTCTGCCAGCTAGACTTTTTCTCTTAGATGCTGCTTGCTCCTGAAACACGAATGAAGCCATGCAAAAAGTGCTTTATACTTTTTTTGAGCGCAGGAGAAGCAGATAAAACCAAAATAAAACCAAGTCATCTGTATCCGTCCCATCCAAAGTTGGAATAGTTTTGAATTGGGTGAGAGATCAGGCGTGAAAGTGTCCTCTCAGAAGCAGCATGAGCTCTCCACCTCAAAGTACAGCGACAGAGGCTTCGTGGACTATTGGACCTTCAGAACTGGAGATGAGTGAAGTTGTGCACATGCGAAATGACAGTGTGCGGTTCGGCAGGAGTTCCCCGGCGTCCGCGGAGCCGGCAGTGATCACTCAACGCCAGGCATCTCACCTCCATCCCCGCATGTCCGTGTACAGCGCCACCCGTCCCACACTCTCCAGATCCTTCTTACAAGGACGTGCATATAATTTCTTGGAGAGACCTTCGGGTTGGAAATGCTTTGTGTATCATTTTACAGTGTGAGTATCTAACTCTGATTGCTTTAGAATAGAGAATAAGAAAAAGTTTACAACATTGATATATTTTCCTATTCAGAAATGTAGTTTCAAAATTCGTTTACTGATGCAAGAGGCACTGCTTTTATTAAATGTTTGATGAAGGTACAGTGTTGTGCGAGATTATTGTTCAAGGTCATTTTTCATTTTGCATGAAATAATCTTCCCTTCAGTGCAGCGCTTCAGCATACAGAAACTAAATTGTCTTCCAAAACAAGAAATAGTTCATTTATTAAAATTTATGTAATTTTATGAGTTCAACATAGAACTTGCTGAATGTATTTCTTCTTCTTCTTCTTCTTCTTCTTCTTTTAATTCTTCTTCTTCTGTTAAGGCTTTACATGTTTGTATTAACTGATTCTTCTTCTTCTTCTTCTGTTAAGGCTTTACATGTTTGTATTAACTGATACCCTGGAAAAACAAAAAAAAAGGTGTTAATAATAAATACAAACTGCAACAGGTGACAGCTTTTTGATGTTTGAATTGATCAATTTATTAATAAATGTATTTATGGAACTCAAAGTTACCTTGAGTTAAAATCTGGCATTATTCTAACAATTTATTAAGGTATTGAGGTATGTGATTAAGTTAACAAGAGCTCTATGTAAGTAGTTCCTCTATACATGGTTTTACTTTTTGTTCAAATATTTTTTTTCAACTTCCTTGAGTAATGTGCATATAAAAGGGAGTACAGAAAGCAAAGCCTTGTTTTCATGAGCTAATAACATCCCTTCAGTACTCATTACATGAATACGAGATGATAAACTGTAAGTCCCTGTACCTGTATAACAGCAAAGTATTATGTTGAAAACACATGATTATAAGTTCATATGCATCAATTGACACAAAGCTTTAAATTCAGTGTCATTTGCTTTGGATAAGAAGACAAAAGATGTCAAGTGGTCAAATAATGCAGTCATATTAATTAATCATGCCCCAGTGCATGCTGCGAAGAGGGCAAATTATTTCAAAGGAAATTATTTTATTTTTGTCAAAACATGCATTAATCAACTAATGCTTGTTGGTTTGACTTTAAAAAGTCAGGAAATGCAGTAAGAATTGTGGTGCAGGGCCTTGTGCACATGAAAAAGCATTTAAAAAAAATCTGTCATGTCCTTATCCCCAGTCTTTTTGCTAAGCCTTGCATTCCTTTATTTCTAAAACAAGTTTCATATTGTAATATAAAAGCTGCTTTGGGATCATTTTGGAATATTAAGTAAGCAAAACATTTTTTGGCTGTCTAGTATTACTTGATCTTTAAGATCTTTTCACAGTGTAATGAGTAACCTGAAAGGATGCTTTGCAGCAGAATGTAATCTTTTGTAATTCTCAATATGACTGGACTCATTGAACCTTTCATGGTCTATATCTCTAGCAGGAGAGGAGGTGATAGCGGGCGGCTAAACTTGGCTGCAGAGATGACTCTGTTCGGCAGGGGCCCTGTGGGTTTGGTAACCCTGTGACTCAGTGGTGTTGGGCAGAGCTGCCAAGAGAACATGGGAATCTGACTGTGAGGGTGTAGCATCGGCGTACAGAAACTGTTAACAGCTTCACTAGTCATAGATCGTTTGACTGACTCATGGTTAAATGCATTGGTAAGAATGATGAGCATGAGGCAGAGGGTTGGAGGTTAGTCTGTAATTAACTGGTGGCTTGTGATGTAGCACATGCGATTTATTGTGATTTATGGTTTACTAATACTGTGATGGTCCCTATAGAGGACATTGAGGTTAATTGCATCGCTTAAGGGCACAGCTGGGCTCTCTGGGCTCGTCAGTGCATAATTCATACCCACCTGTTGCCTTACTAGCCCAGGGCCTTGAGCAGTAGTCGACCACACTGTTAGCTGGAACAGAAAAGTGAAGAGTATCGCCTGAATACGGAAGCGTTCTTCTGTTGTGTAAGTGTAGGAGGCAGTATATGTTAGCCAAGAATGTGCACAAGCTTATCACTGCTTCAAAGGCTGCAAAGTCATGGGGGAACGTAAGGCACTTATCAAAGTGTGACCCTTGTTTGTGTACTTGTGCACACACATGCTGATGGAAAAACTAGTAATTGTGTATGTGCCATACAGAGTTATTTTTATCTGCCCAGCAGTATCTATCTATCTATCTATCTATCTATCTATCTATCTATCTATCTATCTATCTATCTATCTATCTATCTATCTATCTATCTATCTATCTATCTATCTGTCTATCTATCTATCTGTCTGTCTGTGTCATTATTTTTCTGCCTGTCTGTCATTATGTATAACTGTTTGTTTGTTTGTTTGTCGGTCTGTCTCTCTAACTATCTATTTTCTATCCTGTTTTTGAGCATCTCTGCAGAATGGTCTGTTTTTACAGGCAAGGCGTATTTGAGGCTCATAAGTAAATGCCCACTGATGTGATTGGCTTATAGTTATGCTTATTAAAATGATGTAACAGATGTACGCTACTGTGGCGTTCTCTGAAAATAACACGGGTCATTTGGGTTAAAAACATATATCGAGCATCGCGTTAGTTCAGTCAGGCCACGTTAGTCACGCTTGCATCAGCTGACAGTCAGCTGTTCCTGATGTGTACCAATCCAGTCTTGACACTTATCACATGTGGTCTATTTAAATTCCCATTCTTCAGTGTCTCCTCCAACGCATCGCTGCTTGCAATTAACTCCCTCCTCCAACCCCAACTCCACCAACTGAACCTGTAATCCGATCTAACTTTGTTTTTACTTCACAGTCTCTTCATTGGAAGCAGTCTTTCACATTTTGTTTACAACTCGCGTGATTGTGAATTGTAATTATATATGCTTATAATGGTTCTGTACTGCACCCCAGGGGGTTTGTCTTGCTGCTCTCCCCGCTCTGTCCAAGCATGGCTGCATTGACAGGCGTGTGGAGTGTTGCCCAGAACATACCGCCAAAACTAACTGTATGCAATTATAATTGTCATAAATATACTTGACAGAAGATTAGATTAGATTCAACTTTATTGTCACTGCACATGTAGGTACAAGGCAACGAAATGCAGTTAGCATCTAACCAGAAGTGCAATAAGCAGTAAGTACAGAATAAAGGTCTATAATATGTACAATAACTATACAGGTAAGTATTATGGACATAATTTACAGATATTAAATACTATAAGCAAGATATACAGATAGGTGTACTATGAACATACTATACAGATGGGCTATGTAAAAGTGTATGTACACTATAGGCAGAACTATGAACATAATTTACAGTATTGCAATGGACAGTAAAGTGCATAGAAAAAATATTACAATGTGCAAATGGATTGTACAGTGTTCCTGGATGAACAGACAGTAGTGCAAGTAATAACAAGTTACTGTTTTTTGCTTGTTGTGAATAAATAAATAAATCAGTCACAGTGTTGAAGAGGGGGAGGAGTCTATGTGTGTGGTGTGGGGGGTATTGAGGGGTGTCAGAGGGCAGAGTTCAGCAAGGAGACAGCTTTAGGGAAAAAGCTGTTCCTGAATCTTGTGGTCCTTGTTCGGAGGCTCCTGAAACGCCTCCCGGAGGGGAGGAGGTTAAACAGTCTGTGGTCAGGGTGAGAGGAGTCCTTCAGAATGCTGCGAGCTCGACGTAGACAGCGTTTCCTCTGGATGTCCTCAAGAGCAGGAAGTGGTGTCCCTGTGATGCGCTGGGCAGTTTCCACTTTTCACAATTCAAGTGGTCCTGATTGAAAACTACTCAGTATATATAAAATGTTTTGGACCAGACAATGCAATAGTGGTAAAAGCACATTTACTCTCCCTTGTGAAGAATGAAGTGACGTGTGGCCAAGTATGGTGACCCATACTCAGAGTTTGTGCTCTGCATTAACCCATCCAAATGCACTTATGTGTTGTGACATGGATTGGATTGACACAACAAATCCCACACAGTAAACTGGCTATTTCTGACATACAAAGCATTCGCACCGCTTCTGACCTAAAAGAGAAACTGGTTTGCATCATGAAAGAGGTGGGGCTAAAGAATTTTGAAGGTGAAAATTAATATTCGAATTAAAAAAAATTGGAAAAAAGGCCCCCGGTAGTAGAGGAATGGTTGTCTGCTTTCCGAGTGGGCGTGCTAGCGTGCCGGAGGGTTCAGGGACAGGTCACAGCCTCACAAGAGTCGCACTGTCTGGCACAGCATCACTGCTGAAAGTTGATGCGTCTTCATGGAAGATGCCAGCAAGTGCAGAGCCCAACTCGATCGCAACAGAGAAAATGAGGTAAAATTGTTGACCCGTGAGATAAAGTTGTAGGAAAGCTATTTAAGATACAGTTAACATACCATTCGACCACTAGCAACATGAGGTCACATGTCAAAAATGTGCACCCAAATGAGCATGGCATAATGTGTGGAAGTCCAGCTAAACAGTCACGTCTTGACACTTAACATTACTTTGCATCGCCCGCCGCAAGCTCTTTGTCTGCAACACGACAAGAGGCCATAACGGATAAAATGTCAGTCCTATATGCTGTAAAACTTCAATTAATATTAATAATATTAGTTTCAATCACTGAATGAAGCCTGCTTTATTTCGGACAACAGTCGCGACCTTAAATTTCTTGCACAAAAATTAGTTTGTTCATTTAAACCATTATGCGGAGAGAGCGTGAGGTCTGCAGTCTTGGCCATTAGTTGATTTCCTTGTTTTTGTGTAGGTAATATGTTGTCATATGTTTAAACTTAAATAGACTTTCTATACAAGTAGTTATGTCCCTTTGTATTATTTTGGCCTGTTATTGACGTAATGCGCGTCATTGACAACATGCGCAACCAGATGTTTGAATAGTTTGAATATTCGTGTATTTTTTAGAGGTAATATTCGAACGTCATTTTTGAGCAATTTTGACAGCCCTAGTGCTTAGCAACGCTATTACAACATAAAGTGGCACATTATAAAGCTTTGGTTTCAATAAAATATTTTTAAACTAATGAGAAAGGTTTGAGATCTGAAACTTACAGGAAGGTTTTTTTTTTTCTTTTTTGTATATTGATCTGTTATATGTCAAAGATCAAGGGAAATTTGATTTCTCAGTTCATGACTTTAAATCAATTTATAACTCTCAAACAAGGCTTTATTAAGCCAAATTTTAAAGTTTTTATTGACAAATTTGCCTTTCTGGTTAAAAATGGTTTCATGGATTTCTTCATTCAAGAACTGAACTTTTACCTCAATTTAAATTCAACTGGAATTGAATTGGTATTTAAAAAGGCATTCTGAATTTGATATATTTGATAAATACTAGTTTGCAGACCTCTTTGTATTGTCTCTACCTGTCGTTAACAACAGTGATGCACTCAGTTTAGGTCCTTATTTCAGCATTTGAATCAGTGGTGACTGATTTTGATTTAGCACACACATATATTGATTCTGTCTGTTGCATTGTTTCTGCCTCAGCCTTTCTTTTTCAGTTAGTTTAATACTATACATTTCAGTGGTTTCTGCAGGTATGAATAGTTTAATAACCTGATGCATATTTGATTCTGTTTAGCCCCACTCATCAATACTATTTCTCATTGCTCTGATTATCTTCTGTTGTTTTTCCCTATTACTGATGTAAGCAACACAATTGTTTGCTGTGTTTATTATGCTTAACTAACCGCCATGGATTGGTAGATCGATTATTCGCTGCATTGCACGGTAGCCTCTGGCATGTTTATTGACATTTAACTTCTCTCGCAGACTGCTTGCAAGGTTATGTTTATATGTTTACTTACATTTCTGGCCACTCCCTCTGCATTTGTGATGACAGGCAACAGCTGGGCACTGTTTGACTGTGGCAGCTGGGTTTCATACCTCTTGGTGTTTCAATTTTTATTGTTAATGCAATCAGGCTGATGAATTATTGAGCTGATGGAGCTGTTGTAATGGGTTAAGCATCACTGCCAAAAACAAACACTGAGAAATAGCATTTACAAATTGGACCAACCAGTAGTGTACTTGATGTTGTGCTATTGCTGCTTGTTAACAGCATGCAGTTCAGATTACTCTAATAAACATTTTTTAATTACAAGATCAAATTTCCTCTTAATTAAATCAGCAAATGGCTTTCATGTCTTTATGTAACAAAAAGCTTTTCTCCTTCATATGCTGTTGGACAATTTGATTGCTTTGGTAAAACAAATTAACAAACATATTTAAAGCACATGAGGAATTATGTTGTTTATATAATTTGTTCTATCAGATTCACTTCACAGTTGTGTGTGAACAAGCTCTCTTTTCTCTCCAAAAGAAGAACTTTTTTCTTTTGTCTCAGAGGAGTTACAACAAAGCCTTTGCTGCTTTTGACTGAGAGTTCCCGATGACCTTTCTGTGATGTGTTTTAACTTACAGTGCTGTTTCAGGGCTTAGAAGTCAATCTGCACCATACAAATATATTTTTGTTTTTCTCTCTCAATTTTTCTCAGTTTTTCTCGTATTTCTTAGAATAGGCTAATGTCCTCTGAACATTCTTAAATATTTTGTTGTTGTTGTTAAAATGACTTGTCTTCCTTTCCGCAGATTCCTCATTGTGCTTTCTTGCCTGATCCTCAGTGTGCTGTCCACCATTGATGAGTATCAAACACTGGCTAATAAAACACTATTCTGGGTGGTGAGTCTTACTGTTTTAGACTTACAGTATGTTAAGTATTTTTAATTGAATCTGAATCATTCTGCTTCTTAATAATATCTATAATACCCAGTGGACTTGGATGATTGCATCTTTTTTTGTCTGTTTCTCAACCTGTAAACAGGCAGCATAAGTAGCAAACATGCATAATGCATAGGGTTCATTGACTACACTTGATGTGTGGCACGAAGCTCTGGAACTCTGACTCAACAAGCAAGCTTGTGTTTTTAAAGATGGCATTGGAAATGTTCACATTTGCATGCAACTCATCGTTTAACTTGTTCTCCATAGTGTTCACTGCCATTGTTTTTGTCCAGCAGAGGGCAGCAGTTTATCTCTTTTCATGTTTTTATTTGGTGGCTTTACATTTTTTGGTAATGCCCTTTTTTGAAACTAGAACAATCTTTGCCCTCATTAAATGTAGGAAAAAGAAACACTCATGTAATTAATCACAAGAGCAATATTAAAGGGAAAGTCCATCCAAAAAATCTGTGCCCTATAATCCAGGTCTTGTGAGGAAGAGTTGTTATTCACTGATAATCTTTCTCTCTGCCATTTAAAACTGGCCAGTCAACACCGTTAGAAGAAGAAGCAGATTTAAATGTGCAAAAGTGAATATCATTTAAGAACTTGGTCCTTCCTCTTTTTCTTTTCATTTTGAGGACCACTGCCTTGATGAATTTGAGGACGGTAACTCTCTCAACATTGTAACTGACACCACAAAGTCTATATCAGAGTAGCAGCTCAGTTCACAGAAGATAAAGGTGTTCTGTTGTCTCGAATGGCAGCTTGAGCTGGCACTCTTAAATCATTCTGTTTACTTTGTTCAATAATCCATGGCAGTGTTTCTGTTAAGCATTAATTGCTTCAGGCCTTGTTAGCGCTTCTGAGACTTTGTATTTCTCAATATTCAGATCACAGTCTGTCAAGTAATTAATGTGCTCGTCGAAGCATTTCCTCCTGACAGAGGCTGTTAAACATGAACATAATCAATACCAGCTACAAAAACAATAGCTAGCTTTTGTGTCAAAGGTCCGGAGCCTCAATGCCATATGTCTAGATTAGTTAATATTCCCCGGCATGCAATATGCCTGTTTGCAAGCTTAGGCTGCCTGTTTACAGGTCGAGGAACAGAGACAAAAGAGAATCAATTGTCTAAGGCCAGCGTAAAAATGGGAAGATTATAACGTGGTGACTGCGCGTCAGAGGTCAACCCGACCACCGGCTAATGGGATTAAATCTATGCATTGTGTTCATTAGCCTATGCCTAACATCACAAGTTAATTTCACCATCTAGGGCTTGATGGAGAAAAGGCCCTCTTGGATTAGCAATCTGGCTACAACAGCTCTGCTTAACCAAGCTCACAACAGGTGTTGTCTATTGCTTGTTAAGGGTGACCATCAAAAATCAAATCGCATACTTTTAGCATGGTTTGATGCTAGACTAATTTAAGGGAGAAGGGTGTTCTCACAGGAAGTAGAACCATTGTTTTAAGGGCCAAAATGTTCCCTTAGACCCAACCGGCATGTCATCCCTACCCCCAATTTCCTACCCTATTTTAATGAGACATGGCCCTCTACATTGCGTCTCACAGCTGTTGGGGCAAACAAAAGCAGACTTGCCCTCTTTTCATGACGTTCAAAATGCACGCTAAGCCACAATCAAAAGTTTTTAAAACACTTTTAATAATAGAGAAATAATCAAAGTACTCTTTGGATTCATATTATGAAGCATGTTAGAGTACACACACACACATGTAGATATATATATATATATATATATATATATATATATATATATATATATATATATATATATATATATATATATATATATATATATATATATATAGATAGATAGATAGATAGATATATATATATACTATTATGAACTATTATTTAATATTAATATTTATTCTGGTCCATAAACTGTCCTGATATCATGAAGAAAAAGTACTTATTGTTATAGTAATTTTTTACTTAATAGATATAACACATCATTTAATGTTCTGCTACCGGTTTAGCATATGTAGGATATCATAGTTAAGATCCCAGATTCTCTTTTTTTATTGTGGGTAGGTGTTTATGTAAATTAACTTAAACTTGTCAGGCAAATCTTACTAAGTGCAGATTAATCATTAACTTAAAATCAATTGTTTAAGTCTTTTTCCAGTGTCCGCCACTAATAGTCTTGATAGGCCCTGTTAATCCAGATTAGGATGGCATTGTTTCACCGTGAGCAGAGAGAGCTTCTGCACATTAGCACTACTTATAGCCACACACATGCCACTGACACTTATTAACTGAGCCTATTCTGTGAGAAAAGAAGACTATTGTGTGTGTCACACTTCTGGAGTGAAGCCTCAGTGGTTGATCATTGCCTGCTCAACAGCTGAAGGCGGAAGAAGTCACACAGGACGTCACGCCACACACGGGTGCTGGAAGTCACACAGGACACTATACTGTGCTGACACCACGCGCCTTGAGAGATCCCACACCCAAGGATTGTGATCTCACATGCTTCCCCCTGGCCCATATGAAGCGTCATAGCTGTCGGCAAACGTCCTCCATATGCTAAGTGTGATAACACATCATCAAGCTCTGTCTCGAGGTGTTGCAAGGACAGCAGTCCTGCCACGAGGTGCTGCTAACCCCTTTCCAGGCAATTATCAGCTACAGAAAGAACACTCCCTTAATTGGACAAAACACAGATGTCTCTCTCTTTGTCAGTGAGAGCCCACCATGAATGAGGCCCCTCATGAATGGCTAATAAAACTGTAAATGAACAAAAGCCTATATCATGATGAAATGTTTCCTATCTGAAACCACCATGAATGCGCAATGACCATTTATTGCTGTATTCATGCAGTCTTGCAGTAATGTTTTAACCCTTGGTCAAAAGGCTTTTTGTGATTCGAATATAGTATAGCGAATAGAAACTAAACATTATCCAGTGCATTTTATCTTTCCAGACGATGTCCCGCAGCGATTAGGGATGAGGTGAGATTGTTTACCTGAAGTGATGTTCCCTGTTATGAAGTGAAAGGCTAACCCCTGGAGTTTTGAAATGTTTGTCTCTGATGCTGGTGATGTTTGGGGTGTTGGGACAAATCACCTTCATCCAATTTGCTCTGAAAAGACACTATCCTGTCAGTTCCCCCTCCCCCAACACAGAGCTAATGCCTTTCTATTGTGTGCGACAGGACTGAAGAACCTTGGGATAAATCTGTGTAACTTCTCAAACAGCGTTTTAATGTGTGACCTTCCAGTCAGATGAGTTAAAGAGTTAAATATTTCACCCTTCAAAAATGAAATTCTGTTATCATTTACTCATCATTCTAAACCTGCATAACCTTGAGTTCTTTTGAAGAACATAAAAGAAGCTATTCTGAGAAAAGAAGGTATTTTTTTTGTTTCACGTTCTTCAGTATAACATCTTTTGTTTTCCCTCGATGAAATAAAGTCATACAGGTTTTTAATGGAACGAGGATGAGTAAATGATGACAGAATTTTCTTTTTTTGGTTGAACTATCTACGTAAAGCTCATTAATTCCTCACTAATTCCCAAAAGGTTTGCACAATGTCACATCAGTAACAGATTTGCTTTGTGTCTCTCTTTTCAAGTGTGTGAAGTGTTAGTTAATGCTACGTCTATTATTTATTATCGGATTAATTTGCTTGCTTTGGCTAGAACATAAAAGGCTAGAGCAGCAGAAGTCACTCAATGCCAAGTCACAAGCTCATAGTAAGTCCATTTTTAATATTTGATGTAATCTTATAAGATAGAGGACAAGGGTCAGCTGACCCTCGCTGTTATTACAGTGAACCCTTCCTCTGCTCATTCTGGTGACTGCATTCCAGCTGCGTTCTGGATGGGATATCTGATCGCCATGGTAACTGAGAGAGGCCCTTGCATCTGGGGTCTTGTTTCCTCTCCCCCTTCACCCCCCCACAGAACTGATCCCATGGCCTCCGTCGCCCACTGGCCGTCCACCCAGACCTTTCGCATGCCAGCTGGTCAGTGTGATCACAAGCCTAGATTTAATTAGATAGCAAGTAGAGGAACCAGCAGCATGGAGTGAACAAAGTGGGAACTGCTAATCTGACATAATTAGACGGCTAGAAATGGGTGTTCTGAAATATTTGGAATATTTTATGTTATGTTAACATTAAAAACAAAAAAACAAGAGTACATTTTATTAAGCATTTTTAAGTTTTTCAATTTCTTATTTCATAATGAATTAATGAAAAAAATATATTATATACACACACACACACACACACACACACACACACACACACACATATATATATATATATATATATATATATATATATATATATATATATATATAAAATTTGTTTGTTTTTTTAATCCAATAATCATTTTCACACCTCATAATTCATTATCATATATATATATATATATATATATATATATATATATATATATATATCTCAAAAATATCAATTCTATTTGACTCGATAAACAGTGAGTTGGCCTACTTTCAGTCCAGTCTCTCTCCTCTGCTGTGACCTCAGCTGTTTCAACTCACTTTTCTGCTACTGTGCGTTGTTCCACACTTCATCTTCTGTCTGTTCCCACAGGCTAGGGCCGTGCCTGCAGTTTCATTTCATTTTTGGAGGAGCTTTAGACAGGCTAGGCAAGCGAACCCTCGGCTTTGTGCCAGCAGCCGTCCCTAGGCAGCTGACCAAGCTCCTTCTTAGCCTCCTCTCAGACCCGGATCCAGCTCTCCAGACTGCTTATGTGACAGAGGGCTTCACGGCCAGCCTCATAACTCATACATGTCTGGTTCCTCGCAGCTCTCAAAGGGCCTGCGCTCAGCAGACTCTCAGCCTTCCTTTGTTTTCTCTTCTTTAAGAAGGAGACGAGGGCAACTGCTGTTGTTGGCCATGACCATGAACCAGCCGTCTTGTGTGTTCACACAGCCCTGTGCCAGTGTTAATACGCATCTGCTACACGCATCCCATGTATATTAATATTATATGCTTTATGAATTGCAAACTACATTCCAAATGATGCATGACCAAATTATTACTCCGCTATCATCTTTTATCCCATACAAACAACAAATACAATTAATTCAATGGATTCTTTGTCCATAGAGCTGTCATTATATATCTCGGTCATGGGATTGCAGCATTGAGTTGCAATAGGTGCACAGCACACAGTGGAGGATGTTGTTCTGGACATGCCTCATAAATATTTTAAAAAGGCATTATTATTCCTCATGAGGAACATCAAGATCGCCAAAGAGCACTACAATGACAGCCATTCACATTTTCCACATAATAAAGCAGTATTGTTAAGTAGACGTCTCATCGCTCAAATAAATTACCTCCCTATACTTTCAGAGTTATATTATAGCACAGCATTGTACATTATGCCTCTGTCAACTCAATTAGCTCTTTATACTTACATTATGTTCTAGTAAATCTCACATCATGTCTCAGCTACAATCATTTCTGATTGTCATGAGCACGTAATATCACTAATATATGTATTTAGTGCTCTTTTGTGAAAGCATAGTGTGTCTGTCTCTTTCATTCTGCAGGAATTAGTGCTGGTACTTTTCTTTGGTCTGGAGTATGCAGTACGTCTGTGGTCAGCTGGATGCCGGAGTAAATATGTGGGAATTCTGGGCAGGCTTCGCTTTGCCCGAAAGCCCATATCTGTGATCGGTGAGTGTGTAAATTCATTTACTGATTTTCTTTGTGGTAGTTGTTATTGGCATGCCAACATGTTTTTCTTGTTCTAGACCTGATTGTGGTGGTGGCCTCTATTGTTGTATTGGCATTTGGCTCTAAAGGTCAGGTATTTGCCACCTCTACTGTCAGGTAAGGTTATAATTGTCTTGACTTAGCTAATTGACTTAGATGTAATTCTTTTGCAATGTATTGAAGCCATGACATGATGATTTGTTACAGAGGAGTCCGCTTTCTTCAAATCCTGCGAATGCTGCATGTGGATCGACAGGGAGGAACCTGGCGGCTGCTTGGATCAGTAGTCTTCGTACATCGCCAGGTATATATATATATATATATATATATATATATATATATATATATATATATATATATAATATTATTTTAATTCTGGGTTTGGAATGAT
Organism: Carassius gibelio; assembly: GCF_023724105.1. NCBI lineage: Eukaryota > Metazoa > Chordata > Actinopteri > Cypriniformes > Cyprinidae > Carassius > Carassius gibelio. The sequence goes on from NC_068377.1 coordinate 13,419,616, forward strand.
GCTAAAGGTTTTTGAACTTCTATAGTGTTTTATTGTTTTTACTGAAGCATTAGGCTAAATCTTTTTTTTTTTGCTTTCTTTTTTTTGCTTTCACACTGGTCCAACAGCACACACAAAAAAAATCTTTTGTTAATGACTTTTCAATTAAGAAAAAAATATAGGGACATGTAGGACAGTCATAAGAAATAAGTTTATATGTTTACGGTTATCCCCTCTCAGAAGTGTTTTTACCGTTTTTTTTATATTTAATAATTGACTTTCAAAAATAATAATGTAAAAACTATTCTATTGACAATGTTAATTCTCGTGGAAATGTGCAATCACACACTATAAAAAGGGTCCTTTACCCTGAACCGCGGTCTATTAACATGCCAGTGTTTTAGCAGTCAGTTCAATTTGGCACTCTTAAAATTGAAAGTTCTTATTAGAACCAACAAGAGATTATCGCCTTTTAAGGTGTTTGAAGATTAATTTTCCAATTAAACATGATCTTCATTTGAACGGTCCTAATACTGATTCATAAAATCCTTTTCACTCTTTGCATGTTATCAGTAGCTGCTTGAAAATATATTTGTACATCGTCTCCTGCAGATGTAACGGTGTACCGTTGAAGCTGACCTGTGGCTTGTTGTTAATTAATATTTTCATAAATTCATTATCAGTGTTTCCTGTACAACAAGTGAGTAGCGGGACTTTTTAGTGATAAGCTAAAAGGATTCATATTTTACAGCAAATGTAAGATTGCAGTCTGAATTATTTGAATGTGACACGTTACAGATGGTGTATCACTATATATTGGCAATGAACATCTTTCTAATGAGATGTCTTTGCGAGATCTGCCTAAAAAAGAACATTGGCTACTATGCAACAAGTGTATTCTAATTCATGAACAAATGACTCTTATGAGCCATTTCAGTGAATTAGATTAGTGTGTTTTTAGTAAATAAAAAAGATACTAGTGGAAGCTATTACTACATAGTTCAGAATGAATCATGAAATACAACCATATATAATGTACAGCATTAGCAAAGACAGCAATTTATCATAAAATGAGAATGTGAATCAGAATCCAATTGAATCTGGAAATCTCTACCCAACGCTAAAGCTGCGAAACATCATTTAAGATTTAAGGCTGTAAAATTATAAGTTGTTTACTCTTTCTAGGAACTGATCACAACTCTTTATATCGGATTCCTTGGACTTATCTTCTCTTCCTACTTCGTGTATCTGGCAGAGAAGGATGCCGTGGATGATAGTGGTTTCACAGAGTTCAGCAGCTATGCTGATGCTCTGTGGTGGGGTGTGGTAGGTCGACACAATGTGGATAACTGAAGGATAATACACCAGTAAACGGGATCATGTTGAGTAATGGGTGTTGCATGTCAGTGTCTTTTCTGTACATCTGCTCAGGTCACAGTAACCACTATTGGCTATGGAGACAAAGTCCCTCAGACTTGGATCGGGAAGACCATTGCATCCTGTTTCTCTGTCTTTGCCATCTCGTTTTTTGCCCTCCCTGCTGTAAGTTACCGAGATTTAATAGCCAGAACACTTGTTCCTCGCACAGCAGGCCAGTGTATGAAAAGAATGAACGTATTTCCCCACAGGGAATCCTAGGCTCTGGTTTTGCTCTGAAGGTGCAGCAGAAACAGAGACAAAAACATTTCAACAGGCAAATTCCTGCAGCTGCATGTCTGATACAGGTGTCTCTTCCTGTTGCCTATAGATGTAGTTTTCCTTATTATTTGTCACTCATGAGGATGGTCAGACTTTCCAGAGTCAATCTGTTTCTTCTGTTCTCATGCTGAAGGCATCCTGGAGGTGTTTTGCCTTAGAGAACCGTGATTCTGCCACCTACAAGTTATTTGTGAAAAGGAACATCAGCAGCTCAGTGTCCAGCCCTAAATTGAAGGTAGGCTACCTACCTTTACTTAAACATGCATGCACAGATCAACCAGACATTTTCACTTATGTAAAAAGAGTAGTAGTTACTCAGAATGTTTTAATGCTTATTTTTCTAATTAGTGTTATTTTAGTATTATTTATGTAGTATTATAGTATTTATTATTTTACATTTTCAGTTTTCATTTTACATTTAATTGAAGTATTAGTCTGTTAGTCTGTTAATCTGTTAACAATTTTAAATGGCTTCAGTTTTTTAATTTAGTTAAGTGTATGTGTGTGCTTATATATTTTGTTTCAAATTGTAGTACCAGCAACGAATTAGTATTACCTTTAAGGTTTCTCAAGGGCTTAGATACAAAATTAAAATAAACACTTGTGGATTTTTTCTTTGGGCAGGTGAAGATGAGGAAGAAAATGAAGATTAATGAAAAGGATGATGGACTGAGTTTTGCTACGGTACCTTCCATAACCTATGACTCCTTAGATGACGGGAAGGACGGCGGACCAGATACAGTGTGCAGTATTCAACAGTCAGGTATTACCAACAATAAACTAGGATACTCTTGACCTTTTCATCCTCTCTTCTGGTTTTCACCTGTCATGCTCTTGAAGCATCTCTCCTCTGATATCCTTCATTTCCCCTCTGCATTCTCACAGAAGGGGCAAACACAGGGAGCTCCAGTTAGTGTCTATTGCTACATGTGTCTGTACTTGCTAACTATCCCATATGCTTGTCTGTTTTGATTGCTTTTTTAAAAAAAATATATATATATATATAATAGTGACTCTTTAATTGAACCACATGCCATTTGTCTGTGAAACGTCTTATCCATCACAGTCTAATTACTTGGCATGAAATACACATGATTTGATTTGATATGTGCCATTTGAAAGCATTGTGATGGATCTCTCTCCTCACAGGGCGGGTGCCATCCTGGAACTCTCTATCCTCTTTCCAGTTCTCTTCATCTCCCGGTGGGTAACAAAACGTTGCTCGCTTTTTTGAAATTGGAAAATTTCAAAGCCGTTTCAGTCTGAAATGATGTGCTTGCTATGCGTGTATTTAGGGAAAAAGCCTGGGATTTTGGAAGGGCAGTCTCGGCCCACACTCCGGAGGAGCAGCAGCATCGCCGATGATATGGAAACTGAGCTGGAGCGAGAGATTTCGCTTGTTCCAGTCACTCATGTGTCTCAGTGAGTAAGAACATATCATTTTTAGAGTAATTTAAACGGAGTCTATATATCAACCACAGACAGCAGGCAGTCAATTATTCCAGTTTCAGAAAGTTTTCCCGACTTATAATCTTTCACAGCTCTTCCGGATGACATGTCACGCAACATCTAGTGGATGGGCAATTAAAAAGTGTTAGCTTGGTGGTGTCAGAGTTAGCACACCCCTGCGGTTCACGCTCACAATATTGCCTCTGTAAATGCAAATGTGGTCTAATCGTCCTGCTAATCTCTGCAGTCACTGGATCCTCAGCTCAAATCTGTGAAAACACTTTTAACACAACTGCGCTATCTCTGCTGGAACACATCTCAGCTTTCCGAGCCCACCCACCTCAACTGAAAACGTGGCTAGAAAAGAATACAGTGTATGTTTCTGGGCCCCAAAGCATTCCCATGAAGAGTGGTTATGTCCCAGGCTGTGTTTGGCCTGAGAGGAGGTCATTATCAGAATCTCTTTGCCCCATTAGCTGTTCAGCATGTGGAACAGCGCAGGGCCTGTGTATACTGCAAACCATTTACTTTTGCAAGCAATGGAGCGACCCTGCCTCTGAATAATCTAATGATCCAAGTCTCTGTTGGGGGTATACAGTCCATTAGATTATCCAGAGTGCCCCTTTCCATTTGTGATGGGATCCACCACTCTACAGCATATAACCTTAGGCTTCTATTAACCTCTAAAATATCTGAAAATACAAATGTATTTTTTTGTCCACTGCAAACTTTTATTTATTTTGAGAAGCCACAAGAGGGCAGTGGAGGTGTTTTTGTAGACCAAACCCCTTCTCCCGACACTTCAAAGCAAGAGTTTCTTTTGGTGAACACGGGCAAAGTCATGCTATTGTTGCTTTAAATGTTTATTATATTCATACAGTGTGATGTAGGTAGTCAAACTGAGAAAATGCATCTTTTGAGGGACAATCCGGAAACTATTGTTGTGTAGGACTGGTTTTCTTCCCTTTGCACAGTTCTTGTGTATTTTACACACTGACCTTGATGGAGCTGAAGCTGAAGTAGCAATGATATTAATCTCCGAATTGATACAATCACAACGTTGCTTGTACGCTGAGAATAATGTGGGAAAATGTTAGTGCTTTCCACCAAAGCAACTTCAAATAAATTTGAATGTTAATTAGGTAGATATCTTTTTTTTTTTTTAGTCTCAAGTATGATTCCTTTCCAAATCCTCATTCTTAGCAGACATATTGCATCTCCTTTACAAAGGAGCCTTGTCCCTACAAGCTTTCATTTGATCTTTGAAGTTTAATGAGCTTTCATTCGCCTCACACTGAGATGCAATGGCAACAGCTGGCTTTTCTCTCTCTCTCTCCCTCCCTCTCTCTCTTTCTTCTCCTGCTCAGTGTGGGTGTGAGTACATGTTTATTTGTTAATGTCCAGCAGAGCAGGGTGGGGACTCAAAAAGACCAGAACCAGAACATCTCTTCTCCTCTCTGCTCATCTTTTCTCCTCTTACTCATTCTCTTCTCTTCTTCACTCCACTTCGCTCCTCTCCTCTCCCTTAGGACATTCGCCCTGCTCTGACCTTTGACCCAGGCTGTTAACTCAAGAGGTGGGAGAGGCACAAAAGCCTCCTCGTGCCTGCAGCTGAAACAGTTCGGCTGCATTGGGGGTGGGGAAAGAACAATGCACAGAAACATCTCTCTGACCGCTGCGCTCCTAAAACACACACTGGAGGATATCAACACTACCTACACACTCTCACTACTATCTATTAGACGTTAGGATTGCTCGTAGCGCAGTGAGGTGTGGGAAATAAAGAATGTATTGCTTTCGAAGACTCTTTTAAGTGTTCTGAATCAAGCAGTTCAGTAGAAAATAGCCACAGTCGTTATTTCATATCAAATACAAAGGTGCCTTTCACAGCTGCCTGGATCACATAAAACAAACTCCCGTCCAGACCAACACAGGTCTAAAGATGCAATCAAGGTTAACGCAGGTGCATCTGAATGTGCCCATTTGTACTCACACGTATCAGCTGTTGCAGTCTTGTAGGGCTGTGGTGTGAGGTTTACCAAAGAAGACCCGAGCTGAAAAGAGTGATTTATTCTCAGTAAACAGAGAAGGACTTCTAGTGGCGGAGGCCAAGCCTGGCCGTCTACACTGGTGCAGAGACAAAGAGCCATTGTCTGTGGATCTACACACGCCAACAATAGCCTGATTGACAAGTGGTCCTAGTTTGTAAGTGGCTTCTGGGCTAAAGAGTGCAACAGTGACTTTTGTTAGAAACACTCTTGTCTTCCAGAGCAATAATCCCCATGTTGGTGACTTCACAGAAATGTATTATGCATTATATACAGAATTTCCTAAGAGTGGAACATACTACTAAAATATTTATTTAAAGTAACACCATGAAGGTGTTTTTGATTTAACGGTTAAATATGTGAAATATTTCCCAGGTCGAGAACACCACAAGAATCACGTTTGCCTGTTAGACCGAGTAAAGTGTGTGTGATGAGACTATGCCTGTGTGATTTGGAGTGTGTGGCGGTGTGTGTGAGGCGTACTGAATAGAATAGAAACATTGGCTCACTAATGCCTCTTCAGCACGGCTTGCCAGCACAAGTTTCTTTATCTCGCCCGTCACGGTCCCTTTTCTTCCCCCTTAACAGTAATTGTGTTTCGTTACAGTGTGTTAGAGCTAACGAGGGACATGGAGCGAGAGTCAGCCGAGCAGTGAAAGACAGACAGAGAGGGAGAGAGAGTTGCTCAGCAAGAAGGAACACATCCCAGATGATTCTCTCATTTGCTGTCAGACCAAAAGCCCAGCAAGAAGCTGAAGTTGTAGAAGTTTGTAACAGAACACTGCACATGGTTGACTTTGACAACTAATCGGACAGATCCCTCCGAGCAGCGGTTGTCAGCAGCAGTGCTTTTTTTACTAAAGAAATTTGGATAGCTGATGCAAAAGATACAAATTTTGTCATTGTTCACTCACTCTCTTTGTCACAAGTACAACATCACGTATTGTTCCGAACCTGGCTTGCTTTGTTACTTAACCCTTCCCTGACAAACAAATCCCTGACAATATTCAAGAAATGGCTGAAAACTCAACTGCATCCTGCATTCATTCGCCTCCTTAACAATACATTTGTTGTCTATGAGCACCGATATTTCCGTTTCACTTTGTGACAATGTCAACGTGCCATATCAGGTTTCTGTCAGACGGCCCGGCAAAGTTAGTGACTTTGTTATCTGGCAACATGATATGACAAAAAGCTCGGAGGACCCTGTTGATGTAAAAGGACTTGTGTTGAAATGGACGCTGTGGGTTTCTTTGCTGCTGTAATGTTTAGGATCATTTGAGGCCATAAGCTATTTAGGTTTTGGACATAAGCTATTTAGTCATGGTGTATAGCAGCAGAGGACTCGGTGTCAGAGTGAAGATTGCATTGCTGTGTGTCACTCCTCTTAAGGACGTTTAATACTCTATATTCGCCTGGTGCTTTGATGCTCAGGATGAAAGAGATATTTGCTTGGCTGAAGGCAGAGGGACCCCTGCTGCGTTTGTGTGTGAGCATCTTGAACCCGCACGTCTTTGTGTGCACATGTGTGTGTGTGTGATGGCTTTTGGCCAGCGGCCCAGACCCCTGCGTACAATGTCCAGTCTTTGGTCATCTATTATCAGTCATTACTGCCTCAGTGGCCCTTATCTCAGCTGACCACTTATTAAAATGTCATTGAGGTATTTGAGCTTGAATGGGAAGACAGAGCTGATAAATTTGGGATAATGTCCCATACAGCGCAGCAGAGCCCTCTAGACCTTGTGATTCTCAGACCGCGGCTAATCAGAGCACTCTTCCCCTCCTCTTCCACAGAGCTATTCTTAGACACACAGGGCCCCTGTGAGCCTTTTAGTGCCATAGTGCCACGATCCTGCAGCCTGTGGCGCAACACTGCCGCACAAAGCTCTTCATCCTTTGACTCGCTGAGACGAGTCACAAGAGCGCACACTGCCTCCGTGGGGGACACTGTGGTAATTGACGTGTCTGCGATTCATCATATGACGTAACAAAACATTAGGGAGGGTTTGAGTATGCGGACCATTCCTTTCGGATGATTGAGTCGTAAGTTATATCATGCGGTTGAAGTTTCTAAACTTACAATTGAATACAGAATTTCATCCCATTGTAATTATTTGCTTCAAATGCTGCTTTGATCAAGAAAAATCTAGTCAAAAGTTTCAGTTTGAAAACCTTTTTAAATGTATTTGGAAAAAAGTATGTTATGCTCACCAGAGCTGTATTTAATTGATCAGAAATTCAGTTAAAATAGACATTACACCAGTCTTCAGTGCCACAGTGAATAAAAGCTTAAATGAATTAAATTTTCCAACTCTGAAAATTATAATTCTGAAAACATTATGAAACCTTTCTACAATGAATTAGGTAGGTACGCGCAGTGTCACATGATCAAAAATAATTTTCGTTGCTCAAGAAACATTTCATGCTATTGTCGATGTTGTGGTAATAATGATACTGATGAAAAAATTGTTACAAAGCATTTTCGGTGTCAGTTTTGCATCCACAATTTTTGGTATTGGCCCAGAATTTTCATTTTGGTGCATCCCTAGAATTAGGACAAGTAGTGACTACTTACCTTCACACATTTCTTTCTATGTAAATAAACTATATTTATGTGTTGGACATACATTTATTGTTAGCCATCTGTAATTTAGCATGGTTTATTCGTTTATTGGCAGATCTGTCTGATTGAGTTTGTCTTTTGCGGTACCACTTGAGGCCATGTTGGTGAAATAGAGAGAGAGAGAGAGAGAGAGAGAGAGAGAGAGAGAGAGTGTACATGGATGCTTTCCAGTGATAAGATTAGAGTGAAGATTGAAATGTTTCCTGTTTATCTACGTTTAATTACACTCAGATTAGCAGAGGGAGGTCAAATAACAGGCTACTTTTCCTACCTTAGACACACAATCAAAATAAAATGCCACTAAATTTCTATCACCCTTGCAGATTTAGTGTTGTTGTTTTGTTTTTTGTTTTTTTTGTTTTTTTTGCAGTTCTTATAAGACCTAATTTAGTCAGTATTATGTCCTCATCTCTATTAAGCATCTCCTTTCCATTTGAATTCTTTCCCGTCCTACCCCAAAATCAAATAAGATCAACTAAATTGATTAAAATTGATACAAACGTTGCCCTAAGGAGCGGACACGAGTCTTGGTTCAGCTGTTCTCTCATCTAACTGCTGCTAATGAGGGTTAGATGCACAGAAGTGTGGATGTCATTGTTCAACATTGCATATAGAGGCCAAGCTGAGAACACCTCCTCAGACCTAATGTTGTTGAACCCACCCCGTTAGAGTTAATTGGAGGTGGGGAGTTTGAGCCTTTGGCCTGAAGTGTTGATGGTACTAATGGTGTGTTTATTTCCTGTCCCACGATGCACTTCTTTGATCTTTATTTGGTGCAATTATGACAGCCTTTGTCACAAATACAACATCACTTGTTATTTACATGAACTAGCACGCAAACTCATCTTCGGCTTGCTTCTAAAATATATGGCAGCTTTTGCCTGGCTTGTCTTTTGACCATTATAAAACTGCACAAAATGGGTTGATTTTTGGTTTATAATATACATTTTCATTTGTGATCTGTGCATTAATATGTAAAACCAATGCCTTAAAGTTCTTCCAAAAAAAATTATGTCATCCTTATGTAATTTCTATGGAATCCTCTTTCTGCCGTGTGATAAAAAAGGTTTATAAATAAATAATAATAATGATAATAATACATTTTGAGTTATTGTGAGTACATATAAACTGTGAGGAAAAAAGTCAAAATTCTGTGAATAAAAAAAGTTGCACTTAACCCTAATATAAATTAGTTTTGGACCTCACTGGATATCAGCATTTCACAATAAAAAGAAACATGGTAACATTTAATTGAAGCCATTATATATAATGCATTATAAAAGTATTTTAAATTCATTAACTATTAATTATGCCTTGTAATGTACTTTATACATTGTACAATCTCATGAATAATTGTAACCAGTTATAATACTTTATAATATTGTTACACCTATACATTAAAACATGACAAACAACCAAATTCAGATGTAACAAGGAATCCTCAAATAATGTAATACATTTACTTTGGTTACAAATATTTATAAAATATATATATATATATTATATAAATATATAAGGCGTCAAGTAAGTCATACAGGTTTGGAGCGAAATGAGCAAATAATGACAGAAATGTTGTTTTATTAGTGAGCTTTCCCTTCAATGTTTTTTCTCACAGGAAGTATTGATTATGATTAGCTTGTTGTGGAATTATTGTTTTGTTATAATCACAATCTCAGTAGGTTAAGGTACTCAGTGCACCATGGATGTTCTCTAGACAAACTCCTCTGTGTGTTCAGGTCAGTGATGGTCCTCCAGTGGATATGCAGTTTCTTTTACATCTGGCTGCTGTTGTTTAGCAGGCTCAATAAATAAAAAAATACACATGATCGCCTCCTTTTCTCATTCTCTCCTTATCTGTCTGTCTCTCTCCATCTTTTTCTTTCTTTCTCTCCCTCTCTATAATAGTGGGAGTCTTTCTCCCTTTGCGTCGGTCTCCACCAGTGTTCGCCATTAGCCAGGCTTTGTGCCAGCACTAGAGGCAGATGGTGACCCTGCTGAGGTCATGAGACCAGCGTTGCTATGCTGGTAACCATGACTGGAGAGAGGAAGTGGCACTGCCTCAGGGACAGATGGGATGGTTCCCATGTTCTATCTCTGTCCCACACCTCTCCCTCTCTCGCTCTCTCTCTGTCATGTTTGCATGCTCCACTGGAATGACAAACACCCAGGGAGGAATGATTCCTGAACTCTGTGCAGACCGCTGGCAGATTCCCACTTCAGCTTATCTATTTGGATTCTGTAGATTCAAATAATGTCCACCAAAACTTGTTCTTCCTACCATATTGACCTCTGGGATGCATATGACACGGAGTCGTTCAGCACTTGACATGATGTAAACCTGAATATGAGATATTTCTTAATGCATTTCATTTTATATGTGTATAAATATGACTTGATACACTACTGTTAAAAAGTTTGGTGTTCATTTTTAAAAGTTAATTTTTATCACTTTTATTCTGACTATAAAAAAATATTTCTTTTAAAAATAAATGCTGTTCTTTAGAGCTTTCTATTCATTCATGTTTCTTGAATAATTTCATTAGAATGATTTCTGAAGGATCAGTGAGACTAAATACAGAAAGTTGCCTGCTGAAAATTCAACTTTGCCATTACAGAATTATATTATATTATATTATATTATATTATATTATATTATATTATATTATATTATATTATATTATATTATATTATATTATATTATATTATATTATATTATTAGAAAACATTTATAAATTATAATAATAATACATTGTAATAATAATTTCATAATGTTCCTGTATTTATTTATTTTTCATCAATAAATAAGTGCAGAAGAGACTTCTTTCAAAAACATTATAAATAAATAAATAAAATTACCAACCAACCTTTGAACGGTAGTGTATGTATAAAGTTTTCCACATACTTGACCGAATGTTTCTCATGGTCTAATGAACCTTTAGGGGTTGTAACATTTAAATGTAATATTTCAATATTTATATGCTTGAAATTAGTTCAGATTTGAAAAATATGTATTGTGGCAATACTAGTTTCTTTACAAACTTCACATTTTGATTTTACTGATTTATTTTTAAGATTGATAAGTTGGCCTGGAGAGTGAAGAAAAAGCATTAAACAAGTGAAGACTCAATTCAATTCAATTCAATTCAAGTTTATTTGTATAGCGCTTTTTACAAAACAAATCGTTACAAAGCAACTTTACAGAAAATTATGTTTCTACAATATTTAGTAGTAGCTAGTAGTTTGTGCACATTTGACAGGATTTTAGAAAAACTAAAAAAATTATAATAATACAAGACGTAGTCAGCTAGACGATGAACTATCAATATTATTAAGTTATTATATGATTAAGTCACACAATTAGGAATAATTGTTAGTTCTGTTTGTTCATTCAGGGTTAGCATCATCTGGGGTCCTCTGAGGGTCAGCATCATCTCTTCTCAGGTGTTCTGGATCCAGACTGGAGCTTGTGTAAATCCTAGTTACCACGGGATGTGAATCCCGTGGCAAAACATAGAAACAAAATACAGACATCATTAGCATAGCTGCTGATCCAACAAAGTAAAATTAGTTTAACCCAAGGTAATGAATAAAAATGCACCTTTGATCAGATGCAACTACACTCACAATTAAAAAGATACATTATTCGAATGCTTGGCGAAAGAGATGTGTTTTTAATCTAGATTTAAACAAAGAGAGTGTGTCTGAACCCCGAACATTATCAGGAAGGCTATTCCAGAGTTTGGGAGCCAAATGTGAGAAGGCTCTACCTCCTTTAGTGGACTTTGCTATCCTAGGAACTACCAAAAGTCCAGCGTTTTGTGACCTTAGGGTGCGTGATGGGTTGTAACGTGGTAGAAGGCTAGTTAGGTACGCTGGAGCTAAACCATTTAGGGCCTTATAGGTAAGTAATGATAATTTGTAACTGATGCGGAACTTAATAGGTAGCCAGTGCAGAGACTGTAAAATTGGGGTAATATGATCATATTTTCTTGACCTCGTAAGGACTCTAGCTGCTGCATTTTGGACGACCTGTAGCTTGTTTATTGAAGAAGCAGGACAACCACCTAGGAGTGCATTACAATAGTCTAGTCTAGAGGTCATGAATGCATGAACTAGCTTTTCTGCATCAGAAACAGATAACATGTTTCGTAGCTTGGCAATGTTTCTAAGATGGAAGAATGCAATTTTTGTAACATTGGAAATATGATTTTCAAAAGACAAATTGCTGTCTAATATAACACCCAGATTTCTGACTGTAGAGGAAGTAACAGTACATCCGTCTAGTTGCAGATTGTAATCTACAAGATTCTGTGTAGTGTTTTTTGGTCCAATAATTAATATCTCCGTCTTATCCGAATTTAATTGGAGAAAATTCTTTGTCATCCAATCTTTTACATTTTTAACACACTCTGTTAGCTTAGATAATTGGGAAGTTTCATCTGGTCTCGTTGATATATATAGCTGAGTATCATCAGCATAACACTGGAAGCTAATTCCGTATTTTCTAATAATGTTACCAAGGGGCAACATGTATATTGAAAATAGAAGGGGACCTAGGACGGATCCTTGTGGCACTCCATATTTTACTGATGATAAATGAGATGACTCCCCATTTAAGTAAACAAAATGGTAGCGATCGGACAGGTAGGATCTAAACCATCTTAGAGCCTGCCCTTGAATACCTGTATAGTTTTGTAATCGATCTATGAGTATGTCATGATCTATGGTGTCGAACGCAGCACTAAGATCAAGTAAGACTAGAAATGAGATGCAGCCTTGGTCTGACGCAAGGAGCAGGTCATTTGTAATTTTAACAAGTGCAGTTTCTGTGCTATGGTGGGGCCTGAAACCTGACTGAAATTCTTCATACATATCATTTTTATGCAGGAAGGTGCTCAATTGAGCAGACACAACTTTCTCTAAAATTTTAGACATAAATGGAAGATTTGAAATAGCCCTATAATTTGCCAGTACACTAGGATCTAGTTTTGGTTTCTTAATAAGAGGCTTGATAACCGCCAGCTTGAATGGTTTTGGGACGTGTCCTAAAGATAACGACGAGTTAATGATATTGAGAAGCGGTTCTTCGGCTACAGGTAACAGCTCTTTCAGTAATTTAGTGGGTACAGGATCTAATAAACATGTTGTTGGTTTAGATACAGTGATAAGTTTATTTAGCTCCTCCTGTCCTATGGTTGTAAAGCACTGCAGTTTATGTTTGGGTGCGATGGATGAAACTGAAGTGTTAGATGCTGTAGAATCTACATTCGCTATTGTATTTCTAATGTTATCTATTTTATCAGTGAAGAAATTCATAAAGTCATTACTATTTAACGTTGGTGGAATATTTGAATCAGGTGGCGTCTGGTAATTTGTTAACTTAGCCACTGTGCTAAATAAAAACCTTGGATTGTTTTGGTTATTTTCAATGAGTTTGTGTATATGCTCTGCCCTAGCAATAACATACAATTGTTAAATCAAAACTTTGTTATTTACAGCATAATTCCAAACTTCTATTTTTGGTACACTAGTTTTGATTACTTAAATTTATCATAATTATAATGTGTAGCCGTTCCCAAGCATTTATATATGCATGGAAATAAATCATGAACTAAGTTATACTACGTATGCAAAATAGTATCAGATTTTGTTATCAGAAATTTTCCATTACCTCCTTTCCTCCACTTTCCTCCTTTAACTTGGCACACATTTGCATTGCTGTGGGTATGATAACGCTCAAAGCTTCTGAAGGCTTGCTATTTAACCACTGGCAGTATAACCCAGAGGGACGCTGGTTGAAGTCTAGAGTGTGGCACCAAAGAGCAGTAAATTGTCAGTTGCCTGGAGCATGGCATATGCCTTATTCCTCATTTCCCTGTAGCCTGCAGCCAGGGAGAAACCAGAAACTGTCAACAGCCACGTCCATGAAGTCAATGAGGCTTGATAGCCTGCAGCCAGTCTACTGCTAATGCATTTTAAAGAAACTAGTGAGAGTGCGCTCCATCTTTTGTCAGAGTGACATGCAACAGATCCAAGTCTTGGCATGCTAACATGTTACAGGCACGTTTCACATATACTCCCACGCGGGAGCTGACGTGCAAGGGAAAGTGTACCTCTCATACTTCATCTTTCTTTGAGACTATATCCCATTCCCCTAGATAACCCCGGGTCTCCTGGGAGTCAGTCCCCTTCCCCCCACCAAATCTCAGCGCTGTGGTTTTTGAAACCTTTGAAAAGCAGAGTGAGCCTTGTATTTTCTCTTAGACACTGTGTCCTGGTCGTGACCCTTGTGCTCAGTGGTCACTTGCAAAAGTCCTGTCTACATAAATAGCATCTGGAGAGGCTTTGGGCTGCACCTGAAGGACCTGCGGGAGACTGATAGGATTGTTTTGCAAATTACATTGAAAATGAGTTAGTTAGGGGCGGCATATGCAACCATAATATCAGATACCACATTTATCACCACAGACAAAAACATCTACATCAAAAATGTAGTTCTTATTTCCGAAAATGTAAAACTTATTTGATAATCTTAGCACTTAAAGGGATAATTCATCCAAAAATGAGCCTTCATGTCGTTCCAAACCTGTGTGACTTTATTACAGAGTCATATAAGAGAACATTTTGAAGAATGATCTTTGCCCATCCAATGAAAGACGGTGATGTCCAAAATATCATTGCCTCTCATTGTAAGGGGAAAAAATAGACATTTTTGAAATGATCTTTGTGTTGCACAGAGGTCCTACAGGTTTGAAATGACTTGAGGGTGATATAATGACATACTTTTCATATTTGTGTCAACTATCCCTGTAAATGGGCTTTAAGTATCTCTCTAATACTAATCATGACACAAAAACACACAGGTTGCGGGATTCCCATCGAGCAGCCATCCGTGTGATCCAGAGGATGTTCTACTTTGTGGCCAAAAAGAAGTTCCAGGTAAGATTTTCTTCTTCTGTTTGCAAGCACAACCGAAATGCAGACTTGTTTCTCTTGGTTGTGGTGTTTAATGCAATTTTATATTTGATGATAAAGAAGCTTCTAAATTCACATGTTTCCAGTAATTAGCATTCCTTAATGAATTTCAGTGTAAGTCGTGAGGTGTTTTTTGAAACGTATGGAAGGGAAGATCTTGAGTTGGGACTCATTCAGTAACAGCAGATGCTCTCCCTCAAAAATACATGATGATGTCAAAAGATTACCTTAATAGCTATCCTGGACACTTCCTTCTTCTCCTTTAAGCAGCTGTGCCACACTTGATAACTCGTTATTGCACTTTATTTGTCTTTTCTCTTTGCCCTCCCATCCCCTCGCCATCCTTTCATTTGACCCACTTGCCTCAGTCACCTCTCAATCCCCTTATTTTCCCCAAGTCCTTCTCCCCTCCTCTCACACACTCTTGTGACACAGAACACACACTTTGGAGAGTCTGTCAGATGCTGCTGGCTAGATTTGCTGTTTCTGATGTCATGACAATGTTTACCCTCCTTTGAAAGA
Organism: Carassius gibelio; assembly: GCF_023724105.1. Classification (NCBI taxonomy): domain Eukaryota; kingdom Metazoa; phylum Chordata; class Actinopteri; order Cypriniformes; family Cyprinidae; genus Carassius; species Carassius gibelio. The sequence goes on from NC_068377.1 coordinate 13,434,910, forward strand.
CTCTAGCTTCTCCTGAAATGGTTCATTTTTGCCAAAGATGTGTGAATGTTTGGCTATTTCACTGACGCTAATCAAACCAAGCTTACGTTCTGTAGCAAACGTGAAGTTTCACACATCTTTCCCGTGTTAGTCAGGAAGCTCAAATAAATGTAAATAGTCATAAGCATCATCACCTGTTCTCTCTCTCTCTTTCTCTCTCTCTCTCTCTCTCTCTCTCTCTCTCTCTCTCTCTCTCTCTCTCTCTCTCTATATATATATATATATATATATATACTGTATATAAGCATAATTTTCTTAAATATATACATATATGTGTTTGTATTTAAATATACAAAATGAATACAGTGCACACTCATATATTATATAAACATAAACTTCTATTTTAATTTTTATAATCATATGACAGCACTTTTATACATTATATATATTGTAGACAAATATTAAATTTTGTTATAATTCAAATATTATATTATATTGGCAGTTTTTTGTATGTATTTGTGTTTTTGCAGCAAGCACGTAAGCCGTACGATGTGAGGGACGTCATTGAGCAGTATTCACAGGGTCATCTCAACCTCATGGTGCGCATCAAGGAGCTCCAGAGAAGGTGGGATAAGGACTCACTTTCTATCAGTTAGCAGCAGCTTAAGCTTGTGTTGAGAAAAGTGTTGACTGTAACATGGTATACATGAATGACATTTTAGAGGTATAAGAGCAATATAAATGACAGTTCCATGACCTCTGGGTAAACAAAGCTGGGAAGTTAAGTGTACATTCATCCCTGTCACTATTCCTCTCACATTTCATCTGCCATTTCTGCACATGAACATTTCACATGCCGCACGCTTGGCCCTGACAGACTGGATCAGTCCTTAGGGAAGCTGTCTTTCTACCAGACAAGTTCAGGTAAAGCTGAGCCATTCTTTACACTCTCTGCTCTCACATTCCTTGACCCCACACCATGTTTTGCTACAGCTTGACCCCTTCGTTGTTCTTAATTTTGCTGTTTATTGTTGTCTTGTAGTCTTAGTGCACATTCGTGTTTATGCAGGGTGTTCATTATGTTTTTCTTGGCACCATTCTCATCTCCTTTAGAGCGCATAAAAGACAAAGGCATAAACACTATTGGCTCCAGACTCAACAGGATGGAAGAGAAGGTAAGCGCTTGAATATCTTTGCTGCAGCCAGAGTAGGATTTAGCTAAACTTAGTGAAAAGGACGTTTATAGCATTTTGTCTTGTAAAAACACAGGGAAAACATGTCTTTACCTTATTATGTGAAATATCTCTTTAGTTAATACCGCGTGCTCTTGAATTTTACTGAGAAACCATGCAAGAAGTCTCCCATTAGTATAACAATAACAAGTTCCAGTTCTTTAGTTCTTTTAGCAAATGCACACAGCACAATTGGTTCGGCAAGGACAGATAAAGATCTGTAAGCTTCATTCATCAAGCCTTTAACCTGGAGGCAGAAGGAACCTCTCTCTTTCTCTGCCTTCGATCAAACATCACTTTTTGAAGACTTCTCAAACAGTCTCTGTGAGTGATGTGTGCTGATAAGGGTGTTAAGACTTTAAAAAGAACAGCTTTCTGGCTTGTGTGTGTATGTGTGTGTGTGTGTGTGTGTGTGTGTGTGTGTGTGTGTGTGTGTGTGTGTGTGTGTGTGTGTGTGTGTCTAAAAGTGAGAGGTCTGTTAGCCTCTCAGAATGAAGGGGATTCTGGAGCTCTACAAACGCTCACTCTGCTCCTGTTCATTTGCCACTCCAGCCATAAATCCTTTTACAAACAGCTCTCATCCCAGACACAAGCTCCAAACAGTGTACACACTTGTTCACATGATCTCTCTCTCACATACTCACTCACTCATTCACTTTCTCCCTCAATGTTTCTCCTAGATGTTTGAGTAAGAAACAAATCGACTCATTTTACGAAATGCCTGAAAAAGGCCTGTGTTAGGACATTTTAAATTCTTTACTAAAAATGCTTAGGAAAACATTTTAAGAGAAATTTGATCTTTATAATGGTTTTCATAGCTGACGTATCTGTAGGGATAAATTGCATCTTGTGCTGCCTTGAATTTATTTATATTAAAACATTAAAAATAAATGACTTTAGGATTGATTTGATCCCATTGACTGACTTCTTGTAATGTTAGGCCCATTTTTGTGGCAACGATAGTGATTGATGCATTGAGTAACCAAATTAAGCATTTCCCAGCAGGATCCACCGTCTTCAACTTTTTACTGTAAAGAACTGTTTGAAAATGTGTCATTAGTTGTACAGGCTGTGGACAGGATACCCTACCCCTTTACAGTGTCATTCTTCTTCCCATAATTCTGTGGTAAACAGGAAGCAGGCAGTGTCTGGCATAAACAGGAACAAATAGCCTTAACATTTAAGCAAACAGCCATCTGAAGGAATTCTCTACTGCACTGCCCTCCACTCTGACTGAACTCTCTGCACATTAAGGGCTTTTATTTTTTTCTTATTTTTGGGAAACAGTTTTTCATTTCTCTTCTTCTGTGTTTCATTTAATCATATACACTGCTGTTTAAAATGTTTGGGTTAACTCTTTTTTTTTTTATTAAAAAACAAAAAACAAAACTATCCTACACTTACCAAGGCTGTATTTTGTTAAAAATACAGTAAAAATACAGTAATACTGTGAAATATTATTACAATTTTAATATATATATATATATATAAATTTTATAATGTAATTTAATCCTTGAATTACAAAACATTTCTTGCTTAAGGAACATTTCCAATAATTATCAAAATTGTAACCAGTTGTGCTGCCTAATATTGTGTAAACCATGATACATTTTTTTTTCTTTTTTTTTTTTAATTCTTTCAGGGAGATTAGAAAGTTAAAAACAACAGCATTCATTTGAATTATAAATATTTTATTACATTATGCATGTGCATATACATGTCTTTATTGTTAGTGAATATAACATATTTAAACTTAAACCGTAAAAAATGTGTGTGTGTGTGTGTGTGTGTGTGTGTGTGTGTGTGTGTGTGCGTGTGTGTGTGTGTGTGTGTGTGTGTGTGTGTGTATATAATTCATTTATTTAAACTACAGACATGACTGTGTAACTTTATATAGTTTTGCCAACAAAATATATTTTCCCATCAAACTACAAGTTTATTATATTCAATAAAGACTACTTTAGGTTTATAGGGGCAAATCTGTAAATGTGATATTATATAGTACTATGACAAACTTGTAGGTGAGTGCGAGTAAATTATGACAGAATTTTCATTTGGATGAATTCAAGATCTTGTTTTTCTCTGTGGATAGCAGTGTGCATGTTTGCATTCATGTCTATATGGGGAACTGCTGTATATGTTTACATGCTTGAGCTTCCTGCCCATACTCTGTATGGTGCTGTGTGTTTGTGCATGTGTGTATGTGTCTGTATGTGACTGTGGTGCCACTATCATTGTGTAAACTGTGGTTCAGCACGGAGACACTCGTCTGGTTATTTCTAATGGAGTGTAGACAGCACTGGCTCCACACGTCACTTACCCTAAACCCAAGGGAAAGAACCTCAAGACATCTGGCTCCCCAAATGTAAAATTATAAGTATTTCTCTGACAGTTTTCTTCCTTTCAAACATGAATCCCTTTAAATATTTAACAAGAAATCCCACTGGTATTGAAATATGTTGGTTTCTATGAACATAGACAGTAACGTAAACTACTCTGACACACTCTAAAAAATATATCTTTGAAGTTGTAAATCAAAAAAAGATTATTGGAGGACAAAATACTATTTCAGTCTGTCTACTATAAAATGTCACATTTAAATTACTTGCAATTTCCTATTTATTTCTCAAAATAGTTAATGAATATGTCACAAAAATGGTCCTCTATTTCAATGTTAAATAACCACAGCCCTGATGATAGTTTCCACTCAATTTCACATTGATATTCACTTTTAACAAATGAGTGTGGCCTAATCTTTTCATGTTTCGACTATTCATCATCACCTTATTGATTAAACTGTAATCCCATTTATAACATATAGAAGATTGGATTTATTGCCTTTGCTAGTCAAGTCAAGTCACCTTTATTTATATAGCGCTTTTAACAATACAAGTCTATTCTAGTCTATTTGTACAGATGGGATCTTGTATCAGTTGCTGGTGTTTAACAGCATGCATTGACGGTTTGGCTCTTGTTTATGACGTTATTTACACAGACGCTGTGACTACGTTATTTTAGACACTGGTTTGAAAGATGTGCTGAGGCCACACACTCGTTTCCCCACAGATCACACACATGGACAGGACCCTGAACAGCATTGCAGAATCTCTCAACCTCATGTTGGCGCGAGAGAGACGAGGAGATCTGGCCAGAGGGAAGGAACTGCGTAGCAGCTTCCACCGACAATCGGCCACCTTCAGCCTTTCAGTGCCGTGCAGACAGGACAGCCTGTCCAGCTCAGAGCAACTGTCCACAACAACTGTCATTCACGAAGACAGCTGAGCGAGTCACTAAAGAATCACTAAATCACAGAGTGCCTGATATACTGGGTCAGTTTTGGCTAGAATTAATATAAGAGATTAGGTATGGCTCGGGTTCAGCATCAGCTGATTTTAAAATATGGTCTTGTTTGACTATTCCATCTTGAGAATTTGAATTGAATTTCTTTTGATGCAACAAGACATGGACACATATTTTTTAGCATATCATTGTTTGTTCAGTTTTTTATTTTAAACGAAGGTATTTCATACTTTGTGTGATAAGTTTGACTCCTTCCGTCCACTGTTAAAATTAAGGGTTCTACAAGGGGGATTTCATTGAAGAACCATTATTGTGTTCCCAAAAGAACCTTTCAGTGAACAGTTCTTAAAAGAATGATTGTTTTGAGTGAAGAACTTTTTAATAAATTAAAGAAACTTTTTCAATTATAAAGAACCTTTTGTACAGTGGAAGGTTTCCATGGATGTTCCAGATGCCAGTAAAGAACCCTTATTTTTAGATGTGCAGATATGAACATTGTGACATTATTTGGAGTGTTATGAATTGTTGAATGTTTTTAAAGGGGTAATGTGACGTTGCTAAAAAAGAACATTATGTTGTGTATTTGTGTAATATGTGTTTATGCATTTTAAGATAAAAAAAAACACATTATTTTCCACATAATGTATATTATTGTTGCTCCTCTATGCCCCGCCTTTCTGTAACACATACATTTTTACAAAGCTCATCGTTCTGAAAAGCGAGGTGTGCTCTGATTGGCCAGCTACCCAGTGCACTGTGATTGGCTGAATACCTCAAGCATGTGATGGAAATGTTACGACCCTTACCATACTGTGATGGCGTCTCCTGGCACGACGAGACAAAACCAATAAAACCCATTAGGTCCAGTGGGGACATAATTACTGATTATAATGACTTATACTGTGTTTTTATGCATTGCGTTGCGTATGGTGCCGGGTTAACAAAAAAACATTTCTGCATTTGTGATTGGAGTAATAACAAACAAGCGCTACTCTACACTGCTTAAAACTCGTGTTTGAATCATCATTGGCAAATTCTTTAAATATAAAAACATACTTACAGGCTGTGAGTCAGAAGTGCCAGACTGTCCACGCAAAGGTGTAACTCCTCGACTTTATAGAAGCAGCCTTTGAGCACGGACCCATTGTAGGCTACTCTGACGGGTTAGGAAACAGTCCTCCATAAAATGCGTAACACACTGCGGGCTTGAGTGATGAACGGCCGGCGGACTTGAGAACGATGCAGCCAGCAGGTTGCGGCAACCACATGTGACGACCACGGGCTGAATTTTGCTTTGTCCTCGTTGAACGCCAATCCACAGTGCAAGGTTGATGTATTTCTTCCGCGAACAGCATGAATCATCTCTAGGCATGACAAAACAGATATCATCCCCTTTTGGAAGGCCAAACAAAGCAGTTTTGCTTTCACAGTGAAACACACAGCATCTATACAACATGTCGGTGGTGCCAACAACAATACTACAGCGAGAATAAAAGTTCTGCCTTCTTTCTTTGTGTGAACATTTGGCTGGTGTTTTGCAAATCTTCCCACACAGAGACATAGAGTTATGTTTGAATGAGCGATTTTGGGGAAGTATGGACAAGACTTAACTTTTATAAAATATATCACTTTGGATTTGAGACTTAAGTCTTTGCAACTTTACAGATCTTCTTCATGCACCAAGAGCTTGTAACCTTTCAAAGAGAAAGAAAAAATGTGAAATCACATCATATGACCCCTTTAAATTATTTCTGTTGACAGGAACAAAAAGTGTGCTCTTTGCTCGTGTTTATAAATCACTAATAAGCTTTTAGAGGCTCACAGATGTGTAAATACTGTTTCAGAGCTTGTGTCCTCTCAATCAGGTTTTTATTTATGTTCATTCACTAATATGAATACTCATTTTTGTAAAAACAAATAATAAATAAATGCTGTATCCTACAAAAACTACTGATTCAATTCCCCATTCAAATCCTAACTGTGATTGTTAAGAAGTGCTTTTTCTTCTCACGTTTAAAAAAATGCAATATTGGAATTGAGTTCCTAAATAAACTTCTTGTTTCTTCTTACTCATGTCTGCAGTAATTTCTGCAATGTTTCCCTGAGGTCAAACGTCTTGGCTGTTCAAACACAAGTGTGTGCAGTCCAGCTTCCCGCTCTTTTCCTTCACCATCAGGCCAGAATAGTGCTATTTATGCTGGTCTGGAGGCATTATGGCATTCAGGAACAGTTGTTGTCTTTTTTCTAAAAGACTTTCAGTGACACTTTCAGAATTCCTTTGGAGCATCCCGACATATCAATGACTTATGCAGCACACGACCATATGGGGAGCACTGTGACCTCTGATCTTATGACAATGCATTTGCTCTCAGGGGTGAGGGGCTTTGTTGCTATGGGGATGACTACATGTGCACCCTCTGACCTTATCCTGGGCAGGAACACGGCTGTCCACTCGGCTTTTGTTCATGCACAGCTTCGCGTATGGACCATTGTCACCTGTAATATGTGCAACAAATCAGACATTCCGTCACATACGCATTCCTGAAATGCATGACGATTTTGTCTTTATTATCTCACTCCTGTTATTGAAGGCTTAGGATTAAATATCAGGAAAGCTGAAGTAGCAAACCAGAATGTCACCTTGTTCTTGAACCATGTGTGCCAACTTAATCTTAAGTCAATAAAACCAGCAGATACAAAACATGATATACCATATCTGGCTTATATAAAATAAAAAATAAAAAAAGTCCCATAGGGAAGAGGAATAAAAGAAGTGTCTGATACTGTATAGAATATACCTCCTCATGACAGGACAACTATGTCAACAATAGAATCAACAGGACAACAGTATTGGCAGACACCACAGAGAGCAGGCCTGCTACAGAGGGGGTCTGGCCCATATGCCGCCAGATAAATGATAAGCCTTTGTTATTCATTTAAAAGGACGTACTGCTGTCACTGTCTCTAGGACCGCTGAGGAAATTTTGAGACCAAATGCCATTAATTCTAGCTAGTGAACCCATAGAGGTGTATCCAGCCTTGAAGACACAGCTTGCCAGTGCCTCCTCTATATTTATGGGTTTTATTAGTGAAAGAGAACCAGCTCTGAAATAGAGAGGGCTACAACACAGAGATGAATGGTTTGATGGTCTTGTTGCAAATTGCAGATGTTTGTGGGTAGCAATGTTGGGAAAGTGATGTCCCTGTTAGAGAAAAATAAATGAATGGCAATTGAGGGGGGACATGAATTGTATATATATGTGGTATCTTCTTTTTATTATTATAGTACTTTGTCTTCTATAAGTGAATTAGAATTGATTTTTTTTTTTTTTCATTTTTATATTTTAAAGATTGAAAAAAAAACTCTCCTAGTCATAGGCTACGCTAATTATTAGATTTAAATTATTTATTTAAATTACTTGATCATATATTGTAGATTATTGCGTACTCATACAGTATTTTGAATTCAGAAGTTGCACACTATTTCGTAGTTTTAAGTCAAATAAACGAGCACCATTTAAATAATGTTTTAGTCCGAATAAAAGGATTCGAATCGAACTCTTAACTTTATTTAATTATGTACAAACTGCATGGGCTGAATTGATGTGTCTCTGTGGGATTTGCTGATAAAAGTCGATGTCCCATGAGCCTGAGGTAATCCATCTGGTCAGGAAACCCAGCTGAACTATAACGGAACATATTGGAAACCCTGTCAATCTGGACATAATGATTTTAGTGTAAAAGCTCAAATAATGAGGTCCGAATAAACCCTGGGGGATTCCTCACATTAAAGTCACACAGTTATGTTTATTAAAACCCTCGTTTTCATTAATAATCATGAAGCACGATGGTGTCTGCTTCGCGAACATATAGCCTAATATGTTTTAACGCGAAACATAACTAGAAAGAAAAAAACATTCCGGTAAATAGAATAATTTTACCTCTTGATCATAATTGGTACCTATTACATAAACTTTTATACAAAATTCACAATACACGAGTATAGCCTACTTAGGTTACATCAGTAGTGATTAAACTCCTCAGATGCTGGCCTATTTGTAAATAACTAGGCTAATAATTAATAATATTATTAATATTTGTTATATCATTATAGCTAGTTAATTACGTATACATTGCATGCATATTTGGGCTATTTAAAGTGTTATCCAACAATCTTCATGCAATCGCGTTTCAAATCTCATCTCATTCGTTTCTTGTGAACGATGGCCAGTCGCTGCATGACGGACTGGAGTATCTCTGTTTTCTTGCACACGACTAGATACGGACTAGAAACAAAGGCAAACAGGATTTGTGAGCACCGAGTGCTTCTATAAGAGCACAAAGCCTCATTTGCAGGTGAATGCGATGGCACTCGCCTTTAGCGGCCTTTGTTCCATTTCGCCTTTTTTGGTGCCAGATGGTCATGGTAATGGGGAACTTCTTTAGAGAGGTTATTTCTGGCGAAACACTGGTAGGCTGCTCTTCACCAAACGCGAACGACGCAAATTAAAGGAAAGAATTCTGAGGATAACAAACTTCGATCGGCTGAATTTATATATATATATATATATATATATATATATATATATATATATATATATATATATATATATATATATATATATATATATATATATATATATAATTCATATTATGTCCTGTTGCTTTATATATATATATATATATATATATATATATATATATATATAAATAAATATATATATATATATGAAGAGCTCAGATGCAAAAGCCTCTAAATGCCATCTGAAATTTTCATCTAAAATTAGGATTTTTATCTTTATTTTATTTTTATTTATTTATTTTATCTTTTTTTATTTAATAGCCTGGCAAAGGAGCTGCACATTGCCATTAAAGTAAAATGACTTTCAGATATATATATTTTTTTTATTATTATTTTTTTTTCAAAGTTAAAAAGGTCTTCGTTTTTCGTGTAAATTACAAATAATAAACTAGATCATTTCTGTTGTGAATACAATCTCTTTCATCCAGTTTTCGTTTCTTTTCAATTTATTATCAGTTTTAAAAAGCTGTTCATGACAAATTTTTATGTCAATTGATTTTTCGTCATTTGAAACGCAATTGATTTAGGATTCAAGCAGCTATAAGTTTGAGTCTGATACTTTTAAAATGGTCAACGAATCAAAAAAAAAATCAAATTGGAATAGATAAAATATTGCGCACCATTAGATTTCGTTTTGGTCACTGTTTTGTTTATATCGTCTTTTTTTCTCCTATCTCAATGACATTATAAAGATCTGGCGTGTGGTGGTATAGTCAATGTTATTCACAGATAGTGTGTAGGTAAGGGGGAGGGGAGGGGAGGCAGGTGGTTGGCGTGTAAATAGAAGAAGCCCATTTTGTTCAAGTCTTGGTAAGTGTTTCATTAGCGGGATAGCTGAGAGGGTGCTGAAAATGAAGGTCTTATGTGGACAAAGCGGGGTTCCAAGGGCACCTGCCTCCTTCATTATGGAAAGAAAATGGCATTTAAATCCTCCCTATAGCACGCAGCTGCCCGCGTATCCCTCCCCACAAACACTGAGGGCGGAACAGCTGAGTCCCTCCTGTTTAGAGGCCAAGCTCTCCTCTTTTTGTCACAGGCAAAATGTTGATGCCACAAAAGTGTATGGCAAACATTTTTTCTTTTCTTTTCCCGTCTACCCACATCCCATGATCCACAACAACGTGTCTAAAACGGTCTACATAACTCAGGAACACACATGAATACGACAGGTTTAGCAAAAATATAATTTAATTTACACTTTGATTCAAAGATACAGCGTGAGCTACATAATATACTTTAACAAACACGGCTCAGAACAATTCTTTGCATGATGTTGCAATTGCAAACAAAAATTAAATAAAACACAACATAAAATATGGCCAAAATGATAAAAACAATAACAATAGCTGTAAATAATAAAGAGTAACCGAGTATTATAAACATAAATAAAATAAGTTAGTATATTTAAGAAATCAAACAAACAGGTATTGCTCTATTTAGAGCAGTGTGGTACAGCCCTCTACACAGTTCAAAACAAACGAAATATCACATTGCACCGTTTAGACATTGTAACACTGCAACAAAGTCTGTGTTTTATTGCTACATGAGAAAGAGTAAAAGTGTGTCCCCTTGTTTCCTTCATCCGCTCTGCAGATAAACACAGGTGGACTGCTGCGTGGAGTGCAAACATCTATAAATCAAAGAAAACGAGAATTTAACGTTAGTTACACAGCTAAACAACAGCTTTAAATCGGCTAATACAGCGCATGGACATTTAAATGAAGGACTTCGACTGAATTCGTTGTCGTCAATTAGTTACAAGTTTACTACAATTAGTAATAGGGTAATAAAAATAACAATAATAATGATTTATTATAACAATAATAATGATTCCCGGAGCTGATCGTACCATCGTATTGTTTTACGCGGCGTCACTTCAGTGCTGGCGGCTTGATGCGCGCTCCCGTCATCCTGCTTGGACTCCGGGGTCCTTTTTCTTTTTGGGAAGAAGTCTGGTGGAAATCAATATTAATAGCCGTTAGACATGTTCGCTTGCATTTCACATTAAATATATTGATCTTTAAACAGTTTCCACTGTTTTCATCTATAGTTTCCAGCTTACCTGTGATCTGTGGCGTGCTGTGTCTGGGGGTCTCTGGGATGAGGGACCTCTTGCGCGTGTTTCTAAGGACTGGAGAGCGAGCTGGTCTTGAGTTGAGTGTACCTGAGAGGTTCTCCTGGTTGAGTTCTCCGTGTCGACTCGGGACGTCCGCGGACTCTACCGGACCCCTGGAAACCCCATGTAACCCGCAGTCAACAGCGATGGACGCGTCTCCTGTTGCCATAGCAGACGCTCTCTTAATTTGGACTTTATCCTTGTAGAAAAACGGTAATGTGTCTTCAGAAATCTCCTCCCACTCGTAATCTCCGTTCAAAGGGGAGTTGGTCTCAAAGTTAAAGTTCCACCGGCTCTGGTCCCGCTCGGAGATCTCCTGGAGTTTAAGTGTCGTTTCGCAGTGCAGCTCCTCGTGATCCACGGATCCGAAAAGGTTACGGCAAACCTTTGTTCGCGCGAGAAGAGGAAAGGTCCTCCGTGCAACATGACGCTCCAGATTGCTTGACACGTCCACGTTTGCCATGATGCCTAAAAGTCAATGCCGTACGCCGACGTTTGTTTAGTTCTTGCTGTCTGTAGTCTGTTTATATCCGTGCCGGTGGTTAAAGGCCAGCTCTGTACGAGCAAAATCCTCCGATTGGCTAGACGACCACCACGCCCTGTGTGCCCCCCCCCCCCCCCCAAACCAGTATCAGCAAAGTGACCTTCCCCCCTCACTTTGAAAATCACGGCCACTGTGTTAATACCATAAAATACATGTAAAATACGCGACTGTTTTCAGAAAATAAGAAAAAATAAAAACAAAAGGAAAACAAAATAATAGCCTAGGTCTCTCAATATACTATACAGCAACAACATGATAAAAATATATATGCAACATAAATATTAAACCAATATAAAATTGTATTACTAATAGCCTTTATTAAATTAATTATAAAAAGTATTAGAATATTTCGAATATTCGAGCGAAGTCTGCCGTATTTATTATCATCTTCATTAACAACAATGTCATCTTGTTCATAAAGTGTATACGTGCTGGCTCAGTTTCAACATTATATCATTTGGTGTAAATTATAGTTATTAGCATTCGGTGAGGTTTTCTCCCTGATACCGACTGTATCTCTTAAACGATACATTTAGTTCCAAAATATTTTTAAAAATGGTGCATTTTAAAACAACACACCTTATGGTTTACATTGTGTCTTTACTATTACCTTAAATTTAGTAAAATCTTTAGTATAAATTATTAAACAAGCGTTGAATGTAAGTATGATAAATACCGAAATCGAAGTGACGCACACAAATCTAAACGCTGAATCTAAATCAAGTCGCGACACTTCTCAAATCCGCGCGCACTTCTGTAGTCGCTGCCGCTGGGCGGTGCCCACAAATGGCGCGCGAACCTCAACCAACCAGGTGACTCGGGCGATGACGTCAAGTGCGTTCGCAACATGGCTGCGATGCGCGTGACTGAATCTGAGAGGACGAGATCTGCTTCACGAAGATTAAAAAAAAACTAACTCGAGACGAGTAACACTAATTGTCCACCCAAATACAAAATGCTAATTAAGTTTGAATAATACATTCAAGTTATGCACATTATGTGCTAATAGGTTTACCAAGATAATGTCAATATAACAACAATTACCGCTACACATAGTTCGCTCTGGGTGAGTGCTTGTCTGCAGGCCAGCAACTCATCGCTTATTAGCGGTATATACTTATACATTTTTATATTTCACATCTAATATTTTAACTTATATATATGACTTAATATATAATTTACTTCTTAAATAATTAAAGTTCCTTCTGACTGTATAAAATTGTGTTTTACATAGCCTACTTAAAGATATGGCCTGTTGCTTAGTTATAGTCAGCGAGACGACGACAGCCCATTGCAGCATTTTTTTTCAGACCAGCTTCCTATGCTTCTTGATGCCTTCCTACTACCGTATACTGCCTCACGAGGCAGCATTTTACTGTTTAAGACAGAGCCTGTGGTAGATTTGCACATCGACGTCGTCTTCGTTCGCCTTCGTGCTGTCTCTCAGTAGGAGTTGCTGACACCTAGTGGCTGACTCCCGAAACTGCAGACTAACGTCAGATTCTCTCGTCCTCCAGCTGATGGCATGCTTATTTTTCATTCGTAAGAAATTACAAAAAACATTTAATCAATAGACACTTAAGTGTTAATTTTATTAAATTGCATCTATTTGCATCTGAAGATTTCAATTACATTTTAATGGAATGAAAAAAGAGATATTTGCATTCGCAGCATGTCATCCTGTAGCCTAAGACTGGTTGCCCACTGAAGCTAAGCAGGGCTGAGTCTGGTCAGTACCTGGATGGGAGAGCTCCTGGGAAAACTAGGTTGCTGCTGGAAGAGGTGCTAGTGAGGCCAGCAGGGCGTGCTCACCCTGTGGTCTGTGTGGGTCCTAGCGCCCCAGTGTAGTGATGGGGACACTATACTGTCAACAAGCACCGTCCTTCGGATGAGATGTTAAACTGAGGTCCTGACTCTCTGTGGTCATTAAAAATCCCAGGATTTCTTTCAAAAAGTGTAGAGGTGTGACCTCAGCATCCTGGCTAAAATTCACCCATTGGCCTCTGACCATCATGGTCTCCTAACAATCCCCATTTCTACTGATTGGCTTCATCACTCTGTCTCCTCTCCACTAGCAAGCTAGTGTGGGGTGGGTGTTCTGGCGCATTATGGCTGCCGTCGCATCATCCAGGTGGATGCTGCACACTGGTGGTGGATGGGGAGATACGCCTGTCAATGTAAAGGGCTTTGAGTGCTTAGAAAAGTGCTCTATAAATGAAAGGATTTAATAATTATTATTATATCCAAATTTCCCTTTGGAAACTCTAACATGTGAACAAAAAAGGAACAATAATTTTGAACCTGATTTTATCCAAAGCTCAGATACCTGTCCTGGAACATGTATGCATAATGCATCATTTGCATATTTTAACATAACATTTCAGAAATTTATATAAAAAAAACTGTGATAAATCAAGGTAGGAGGTATGTTTTAGTTACATTTGTGGTGTCTTGCCTTCATTATAGATATAACAATCTTTTTAAGTCTAGCTTTTCTAAGTCTAAGATTTCAAAAAATTTAAGAAGCTTTCATGTCAATTTATACAGTACATACAAATTAGCAACATTCAGTGAAAGACCTCCATGTATTTTAAGCCTTCAGCCTACAAAATTTCAACCATTTCAAATGTCTAAAGGCAATTAGGGGGGAAAAAAATAACAGTAAGCATGTAAATTAAATTAATCACCTATTCCGAAGCTATTTTCCTGTTGCTGTATTAGACTAAGGAATGCTAATGCTGGAGATCAGGAGAAAGGGAGGTAAGTGGTTGAGCGTAGGTAGCAGCGGTTGGTTAGGGAGTGGTTCTGTCATCATAAACCTCCCGATTCACTTCCTGGTGACACTCTAGAGCTGCCCAAGCTTGTAGTGGCCTAGAGGATCCAAGAGCAAAGGCTTCATCCAGATATGCTGGGGCATCAGGATACTCCTCTGGTAAGTGAACCCTTTCCGTAAAAAAATATGACTTCAGCTTCCAAATAATTTGTTGGGTTGTTTATAATAGCTGAAAAACTTTCATAAAAATACAACAACAACCACATTAATATTTTCATTTTGCATTTTGTGAATACTAGCCTGTTATGATTTAGTAGACATCTGTGAAGTTTAGCATTTCAGATTATTATTCACATACCCCTACAGCTTATACTTTCAATGCAAACCTCGAGTTTTATTTGTTCTTTCAGAGATTGACTTTTGTTCAAGTTAACATTTGGACACTAAAGAAAATATTTAAACTACATTAAACGATGACAGTAAACCCAATTCATTGATAAAGTGTCGATGATAAAGATATGTTTCCTGCCGGATCTAATGTCATGTCTAGATGTGACCTTTAATGCAAATGCCTGTATTTGTATGCGGCAGTGTCTGTGGCGTTTTCCTCTCCCATACACCAGTCAAATCATGGGCAGCTCCTGCAGCTCTCCACACAACCACACACACACATCAGTCACGTTTGCATAAATGTCCTTGGTACTTTTCAATAATCACATCCTCCCTCCGAGAACTGATTATTATTTATGTTGCAATTTGCATAATGTTTTTATTTATAGTTTAAAACTATAGCTTTACAGCACTCAGTCAAACCATATTGTGGCTCATTGAAAACAATGAAATGAATGGCAGCTATTAGGAAACTGGAAGTTTCAAAAGGTTTAATCAGGAAAGGTGACAGATATACCTGAAACTGATAGCATTTGGATAAAAACGAATTGATAGAAAAGAGATTAATCAAGTTCATTCAGACTGATTACATCGATTACAGGCTGTCAACCTCCTGAAATGTTTTTATAGCATCACGCTTCTGTTTCGGACTGCTTTTACTATTGCTCTTTTGGTCCGTGCCTCTTCAACCACACGAGGGAACTAACCTCCTAATCACTTGTTGACCAGGATGCAAATAAGCAATAGTTGACAATTACGAAGACAACTTCTGTGGATGATCAATTTTGGCTGCTATCAGTGTTTAAAATGATGTACATAAGTTTACATGGATTGATTATATATATATATATATATATATATATATATATATATATATATATATATATATATATATATATATATATATGTGAAGAGTTCAGATGCAAAAGTCTCTAAGTGACATCTGAAATTTTCATCAAAAATTAGGATTTTTATCAAGCTCCTTGAGTCATTTTACTTTAATGGCAATATGCAGGTCCTTTTCCAGGCTATTAAAGTGAAATAACTGAACATAAATATAGAAACCAGATAAAAATCCTAATTTTAGATGAACATTTCAGATGGCACTTAGAGGCTTTTGCATCTGAACTCTTCATATACAATAGAATAGAATAGAATAGAATATGTTTGTCTTTAACTTGTTGTTTCTTTCTTTATGCTTGCCTTTTTTTTTATTTTTTTTATTATTATTTTTTTTTGCTTTCTGACTCTTTACCCCAGGTTAGTAAAAAACACATCAGTTTTTCAGTTCATGCATGGCTCAGCCTTTACTAGAAACGAGGGCAAGTTTGCATGCCTAGAATGAAATGGAAATAGCTTCTGCTTTACATAAAGATGTCCAACTACCTGGACAAATCAGCAGCTCCTGTGGCTGCACCTGACTGGACTGTGATGCACTGCATCTTAATTCTGTCTGTAGGAGGTGTTACGGCAGGGCAGGAGGTGTTTGCAATGTGGCCAGCTGTTGAATGAGTCTCAAGAACCTGGGTGAGACTAGCTGCATCACTTATTGCCAATACTTAATACAGTTCAAAATGCCTGACCTTTTGTGTCACTATGTGCAGTTCTCTACCAGGATGTCGGTGTTACGTCCCACTCACAGAGTCTGTTGTTAATATGGGCGAGAAGGGCAATAAGAGATTAGTTAAACCCCAGTGGATGGATGGACGTTTGGGAGATATTGATTTTACTGGCGTCAGTCGGACCAAGGGCAAGGTATATCAGGACAGATATTTAAATCTTTTTTGTTCTACCACTAATGAGCTTGTGCACATTATTCACAACTTTATTTGTCAATCCAGTTTATCAGGGTAACCAGCTCTACAGATCCAGATGAAATCTACCAGATGTTGACTAAGCAGTGGGGTCTGGCCCCTCCTCATCTGGTGGTGGCACTAATGGGAGGAGATGAAGTGGCTCAGATGAAGCCCTGGCTGAGGGACACACTTAGGAAAGGCCTTGTGAAGGCAGCACAGAGCACAGGTGGATAATGTACTGCTCACCAAAAACAGAAATCACAATTTCCTTTTGACTGTTACAGAACTTTGACCCTTGACCTACACAGGGGCGTGGATCCTGACCAGTGGTTTACGTTTTGGCATCACTAAGAACCTGGGTCAGGCTGTAAGGGACCACTCTCTAGCGAGCACTTCCAACAAGGTGCGAGTGGTGGCCATTGGAATTGCTCCCTGGAACATGATTCAGAACAGAGATCTGCTACTGTCTGCAAAGGTGAAGACTGCCTTCAGACGTTTATAGACAAGTGTTTTCATTTATCATATCATGTATCATTTAGTTGCATGAAAGAAGCATGCAGACATTTCATTCTGCAATAGAGCGCTGCAGAAATGATTCCTAAAACAAGTGAACATCGTCCCATATTCAGTGTTGTTGTTTGGGTTTTGTAATTAACATGACATAAAAATATATTTTCCCAATTTATTCTATGACATAAAATAAATCAGTAATAGTACCTCACTTGTGACCTCTTGAAAAAGGTGGTCTAATGGGACTACAGAGGCTGCAGGGGACATTCAATCTAATCTCGGCAAACCGGAAAACTCCTCTACACTGATAGCCTCACTGTTTATACTTGCACTCTTACAAACTATTTTAACTTCAACTTTTGAACTTCTAGATTTTAAATAAAGATTGAAAGAGTTGTTGGAAGCTTAGTGGCAGTGATATTAAAGTCATGCAACAGTTGTGTAGTTTGTCTAAAGCCTAACTTGAGCGGTTTACTTCTGGAGATTGTGAAACATTGATTATTTTGTGTAATTTGTTCTTTTTGTTTAGCCTGATCATCCAGCAACATACCCATCTGAGGATCTTCCCCACGGTGCAGTGTACTCCTTAGACTGCAATCATTCTCATTTCATCCTGGTGGACGAGGACCCCCAGAGACCTGGAGCCACCGCTGAGATGAGAGTCAAGATGCTCAAACACATCTCTCTGCAGCGTACAGGATATGGGGGTGAGTTGAGACGGATTTTTATTTATTTATCTATTCATTTTATCTTCTCATGAAGAGATTTTCAATGGAATTCATTGTTTTAACAGGCACAGGTAGTATAGAAATCCCTGTCTTATGTCTTCTTGTTCATGGAGAGCCAAGGATATTACAGGTCTCTCTTAAAATTTTCTTATTCAAATATATCCTCTGAATTTCTGAAGCGTTTTATTGTTGCATGTTACTCTCACCAGGTTGGTAATAGCCCCTTTCAATGCCTTCTTACAGAGAATGTACAAGAATATTCAGAATTCAATACCCTGGCTGATTTTAGCTGGCTCGGGAGGAGTCGCAGATATTTTAGTGACCCTGATGGACAAAGGATGCTGGGATGCTGATATGGTCCAAGAGCTGCTGATAAACACCTTCACCAATGGCCTACACAGCACTGAAATCCCTTCCTGGATCAAACTGGTAATGAGCAGTTTTTTTGTTTTAAGATATTTAGATGGTGTGCTTTTATGGAAGAATGGATACTTCTGTTTTAGGCGCTTTTTTTAATTTTGTAAGTCATTTGTGTAAAGACTCTGATTTGTCCGTTAGATCCAGAGAATATTGGACCATGGTCACCTGCTGACCGTTCATGACACAGAGCAGGACCCAGAAATGGACACAGTAGTTCTCAAAGCGCTGGTTAAGGGTGTGTAACTGTGATTTTATACTAACTCCAGCAAACTCATGAGGGAATCGTATATATTTCTCTATTAGAGTGATATGTTTCTGTATTCATAACTGTTCTTGTCTGGGCTTAGCTTGTAAGAGTCAAAGTCAGGAAGCACAGGACTTCCTGGATGAGCTGAAACTGGCTGTGGCCTGGAATAGGGTGGACATTGCTAAAAGTGAGATCTTCAGTGGAGACATAGCATGGAGTGTAAGAACTGAACTTTTTGTTTATCAGTAGGTCTACTTGTTTGGATTCTCATACTCAATATGTATTTATACTCTTCTAGGCTCAGGACCTGGAGGAGGTGATGATGGAGGCATTGATAAATGACAAGCCGGACTTTGTGCGTTTGTTTGTGGACAACGGCGTGAACATAAATGAATTCCTAACTTACGGCCGCCTTCAGGAACTCTACTGCTCTGTGTCGGAGAAAAATCTCCTTCACACCCTGCTCCTGAAAAAGCATCAGGTTTATTTGGCTAGCAATCGGATGTCAGGACACCCTCACACTGAACCAGGCGACCGCAGGCCTCGTTTCACCTTTCATGACGTCTCCAAAGTCCTGAAAGACTTTCTTGATGACACGTGTAGGGGTTTCTACCAAAAACTTCCAGCGGTGAGTGGGCCTTTAACATGCACTGAGACGTGATCCGCCATGCTCCAGTCCTACTATATTCTGTGTATCTGCTGCAGGAGAGGATGGGGAAAGGCCGGCTTTTCCATAGCCACAAAAACCTCCCAGACATGGACCAGCGTTGTGAGCACCCTTGGAGAGACCTCTTCCTTTGGGCTATCCTGCAAAATAGGCAGGAAATGGCAAACTACTTCTGGGCCATGGTGAGTCAATAAACCAATATGAGCGATGAGCTCATTTTCATAAACTCCATTTGCATTTACAAATTCTGTTTACATCTTCACGATTTGTTCTTTAGTCCTTATCAGAAGCTTGAATCTAAGTCCCATTGATAACCAATCATTTTCAGTTATATATCACAAATGACCTCAGTAGGGTTCACAGATCAAACTTAAAGGGTGGGTAAACAAAGAGCAATTTGCATGAACATTGCTGAGAATCAACCCTGAAGGAATTTGACTGGCTGTGTTTTTGCATTTTTGTGGTTTACAATTCTTGCTCGTTTCTACTGTATGCACAGTACTTATTTAGGGTGATCATATGTCCTTATTTCCACCGAGCATGTCCTGGCCATTTATAAATTGCCTCAAATGTCCTGGATTTGGCTTTGCTTTTCCAAAAAAGTGCTGCAGCAAAACGTCCAAGATTGTCAAGTATGTTTGCCGCAGACCTTATTTAAAAATTTTGTGGTAATCCAATGGCGAATTGGCCTTCTGGGTTTTGACTTTATTGTTTTTATACTTATTGACGGTAATAACTGAAAAGTTGTCTGACCAATCGCATGCAGGCATTCAACCAATCATGGAGTGCGAGGAGAGAACAATCAAAGCAATGCAAATATGTGTGCATATATTGAATGAGGACTGTCGAGAGCACGTCAATAAGAAAACAAAGCCAACACCAAAACATTTTAGGCAGTTTAGAAATCCAGATCAGGTCATGTATGGGAAAGAAAGGACATACTGTATACTGACCCTAACTTATTCAATGAATTACTGTACAGTCATCTATTAAAACTATTTGTGTGTTTTAGGGCTCCGAGGCCGTGGCAGCTGCTCTGGTGGGCTGTAAGATCATGAAGGAGATGGCTCATCTGGCTACTGAAGCTGCGACTGCTCGTAGTATGAAGAATGCCAAATATGAGCAATTTGCTATGGGTGAGAATCACAGCTTTATAAGCAACAGACTCATTGCTCAGCAGAGTGGAGAACCCAATCAATCAAACATTTAATCTTCGTTGAGTTCATTTTTTGTCAAACCATTTGAACAGGGAACTAGCTAATCCAATTTGAAGGTACAAGGAAGCTTTTTAAAATGACACTTAAAGATTGTGACAGTTGTGATATACTGACATGGATTGCTTTGTAATATAGTACTGTGTTAAAATTGTGAACTCAGTGTCATTTTTAGTTATGTGTTTCAATAATCCTTTCACAGTCACAGTTTCCCTGAGTTAATTTTTTTGTTGTTGTAAACTGCAGTTTATACCAGGGTCAAATATGGTGCTAACCTCCTTTAAAAATGCCCAAAGGAGTCTTAACCTGCATGCTGCTAAAATAAAATGTTAACCCAAGGTTAAGTAAAAAGTATAATATTTTGTTATGGTTTACCCAACATTGTCCCATTTCAATACAATTGGTGCATCCCAAATCGTGTACTTGTGCACTATTCCATGACGTTTTTAATATGAATAGTGCGAGTAGTGTGTTCAAACTGAAAATTCCCCAAAGAAAAAATGCACTTTAAATACCCGGATGATGTAATTAAATAACTGAAAAAAACTTAGTGTGAAATGTTGGACACTTCATGCACTCAACTGTCACAGCTTTAATTACGAAACGACGGGGGAAGAGCTATCAGACTTCGATTATGAATGACGAAATAGCCTTATATCATTCATACACTACATGGTTGAGTAGTGTATGAGTGTATGAGTACATAGTGTACAGTGCACCATTTGGGACGAAGCTAATATTATTTTGGAAAGCATTTAAGAATGCACCAAAAATCATAAAAGTGCTTCAAACTAAAACCAGTATTCAAAGCCTTCTAAAGTCATACAGCATTTTTGTCTGAGGAACAGAATCAGGAATTCAAGGCTTAATTCTTCCAAAATGAAAATCCTGTCATCATTTACCTTCCCTCATCCTGGTTCAAACCTGTATGACTGATGCAGAACAGAAAATAATATATTTTGAATTATGATGGTAACCAACATATTTGGTGACTATTGACTTCCACTGTATGGGAAGAAAGCCAGAGGCATTTTTAAAAATATCTTCTGGGTGAGTAAATGATGACAGAATTTTCATTTTTGGGTGAACTCTTCCTTCAATTAAAATTAAGAACAGTATTGGTTTGAGTAAATGACACAAAGTGTTCATTTCTGGGTGAACTGGTTCATTAAGCTGTCTGAAAAGCCTGTATAAAGTGTAACTACCAGAACGATCAGTCCTCATGCCTGCACTGTTCTGACAGATCTGTTCAGTGAGTGTTATTCAAACAGTGAAGACAGAGCCTATTCGCTCCTGGTGAGGAAAACATGCTGCTGGAGCAAAGCAACTGTCCTGAATCTCGCCACTTTGGCAGATGCCAAATGCTTTTTTGCTCATGATGGTGTCCAGGTAACACCCTAAGTCTAATTCTTACATTATCATGCCACCAACCAACCATATCCCCATGATCAACCTGGATGCTCTTGCACAGGCCCTGCTGACCAAAGTCTGGTGGGGAGCCATGAGGACAGACACTTCCATCGCTAGACTCGTGCTAACCTTCTTCATCCCTCCCCTCATTTGGACCAGCCTCATCAAGTTCAAGTGGGGATATTATTTGATTAAATTAAATTAAATGTGACATTTAAACAGATTTTTGATTCAATATGCATCAATATATGTGTGTTTATGTGTCACAGTGCAGAGGAGCACATGAAGAAAGGTGAAGGGGAGCCGTTTGATGAGCTAGACAGTTTGGAAACAGAGCAGGCCCTGTTACTAACAGAGGAGGAACCAGTGTAAGCCATAAATCCATACTAAAATAGATAAAAACTACAGTGAAGTTGAATGAAAAACTGTGTTTTTTTTTCTCTCAGTGCTGCTGAAGGTGGCAGTGACTCTTGCCGTGCGAGTTGGATTTACATGGTGCTGCAGAAGTGGAACCGTTTCTGGAGCGCTCCAGTTACTGTGTTCTTGGGGAATGTCATCATGTACTTTGCCTTCCTCATTCTGTTCTGTTACGTGCTCCTTCTGGACTTCCGGCCACCCCCACCGCATGGCCCGTCTGCAGCTGAAATCATCCTCTACTTCTGGGTCTTTACCTTGGTGCTGGAGGAAATCCGTCAGGTAGGAATTCATATTTTTATATCGATTTAAAACCTATGTGGCTGTTTTTACATTGTGTTTGTGTGTATGTTGACAGTCTTGTATGATTCCCTGCTGATATGACTTTGAGCAGGAGTTTGGTACATATGTTTTTACATATTATTTATCCAAAATAATCAGAAATGTAGTTAAAAGTAAACTTTATCTGCTCATTTCTAATTTTAGGATTCTTTAGAATACATAGAGCAGTGTTGCTATTGTAAACCTAAAATAAAAACCTTAACATTTTTTTTGAAATAAAGCAGAAATAATATACAATATAAATGTTAGATGAAAAATGTAAATTAAAATTAAAAATTTTGTAACTAACTGAAATTTACAAAAGTTTAATTTTGAAATAAGTTTTGGTACTAAAATTACTACAACAAAATTTGAATTAAAGAGTAAACCTACATAGAAATATAATAGAAATTACAAAAGAATATAGCAAAATAAAAATGAAAACATATCACTCTTAAAAAGATATTATAATGTATAAATAATACTAAATCGGCTCCGATGTAGAGTGGTCAGTAGATTTTCACACACACTGGGTCACACACAGGGTTGCACAATATTAAAATTTGATTTTAAAATGCCTTCTGAATTCTGATTTGATTTGTATTGAAGTAGCAAAGAAGGTGCAAACCTGTAACTTGAGTTAACCATAAATATGTTACGATACAGATACGATACTTGGGTTCTAATCTACCCCTTGAAGTCTTCGTACAGAATTGTTTTCATTCAAATTATATATAAAGTGCTTTCAGAAGTCTAATAGTCTGAATTTACAACTTTCAATGCAACAGAATAGCACATCGCAAAAATACAGTGTAAAATGCAATGCACCAGTGAACAGATTCACAATACAATACAGTACAATGCAATATGCCAGATATAATATAGTACAATACCATGCAGGAAAATACAAACAGTCATAAACACACATGCAGGGTGCAGTTTAGCAGTGAAGTGGCCAGTGTGCCCCAGCAGCTGAACAAACAATGCCAACACAAACGGGAGAAGGGTTAAGAAACATATTCAGTTCAGGGAAGTTGTTTATAAGAGTGACACCACAGGGGAAGATACTGTATTAGTTCTTGTTTTGATAGGTGTGAAATGGTTCTCTGAGGGTAGATATTCAAATATGATGTGAACAGGGTTTAAAAAACACTTTTACCTACCAATTTCCTGAACTCTGACTCTGACTGAGATAGGGTAGGGAGGGTAGATGGCAGCCAGTGATTCTCTCAGCTGGTTGCCTAAAGTGCAGAGGTGTGGCTTTATATGTAATGATGATTAAAATGCTATACCAGAAAGCTATGGATGAGGTACGGGGCAGATTTAATGACAGAGGTGCAGAACAGGTTGATCAGCGCTTGTGGAGGAATAACCATTTTAATCAGTAAATTCTTTTTTGAGACGTTCTCGATTTTATTGGGAGGGGTATTAGTTGGTTAACCTCCTGAAAGTCCACAGTGCAGTTATATGTTGCAAAGCTGGTATTCAGTGTATACACCAATTTTCGAACACTCTGATCCACAGAGTTTCTTCACGGATGAGGACATGAGTATTTTCAAGAAGATGAAGCTATACGTGGAGGATAACTGGAACAAATGTGACATGGTGGCCATCTGCCTCTTCGTGGTGGGACTGTCATGCAGGTATTATGATCACATGTGTTGCCGTTGCATGAGCCACATTCAAAGAGCAGCGCACTTCATCTGAACCCTTTGTTTTCTCAAGGATGGCCTCAAGCACGTATGAGGCCGGCCGCACTGTTTTTGCTTTGGATTTCATGGTTTTCACCTTAAGACTCATTCACATTTTTGCCATTCATAAGCAGCTTGGGCCCAAAATCATCATTGTGGAGAGAATGGTGAAACTTGACACAATCTCATTTAAAAATAAATCTTGGAAGAAACACCCAAATAACCACGTGTTGTTTTGAAATGGTTTCACAGATCAAAGACGTGTTCTTCTTCTTGTTCTTCCTGACCGTGTGGCTGATCGCGTATGGAGTGACGACTCAAGCCCTTCTGCACCCCAATGACCCGCGCATCGACTGGGTCTTCCGCAGGGCACTGTACCGCCCATACCTCCACATATTCGGACAGATTCCTCTGGAGGAAATAGATGGTACACTATCAGCATTCATGCTTAGAGCAGTAGTTAATCCGTGCTTAATTTTAAGCTCAGTGGGTCTAGTCAGATCATTTCCGACAGTATCTGTTCTGTTTAATTACTAGACTTGAACTCTAGGTGGAGCTACTGCAGTTTATTCTTGACCGTATTTGTCCATGCATCTTCACAGCGGCAAAAATGCCAGATGATAACTGCACAAACGATGTAGAGGAGATCGTCTCAGGTGTTCTGCCTCCCTGCCCAAACATCTACGCCAACTGGCTGGTCATTCTGCTGCTCGTCATCTATCTGCTGGTCACAAATGTGCTGCTGCTCAACCTTCTCATTGCCATGTTCAGGTCAGAGTCTGGCTAATATTTTGAAAGTCTACTTAATGTCAGTTCTTCTTTGCAGAAAAGTAAAGTTCCATTTCAAATGTATTTCAAAAGTATGCCACGCAACTCTCTCTCCGCAGCTACACCTTCCAGGTGGTGCAGGAGAATGCAGACATCTTCTGGAAGTTCCAGCGCTATAACCTGATTGTGGAATACCACAGCCGTCCGGCGTTAGCTCCGCCCTTCATCATCATCAGCCACATCTCTCAAGCTCTCCTCAGCCTCGTCAAAACTACAGAAAGCAATCAGGATCTGCTGGGTGAGTAAACCCACACACCCTCTGTGTGTGCTTCCTGGACGGATTATTCTGGTAACTCACGATGAATACCCATCTGGTAACTTTCTTTTTGAGGCAAGTTACAAGAAGTACCGAACGATGACTAAGAAGAAAAGAACATGTCAGAAAAAAAGCAAGGAAAATATTTAAAGAACCTGTGGTTATGTGTTTGTTCCTCTTTCCTTGTGGTGGTTAGAGAGGGAACTACCAGCTGGACTGGACCAGAAGCTGATGACATGGGAGACGGTGCAGAAGGAGAACTACCTGGCTGAACTGGAGCATGAGCACAGGGAGAGCAGTGCAGAGAGACTCCGATACACGTCCTCTAAGTGAGTTCCACTAAGATCTTATAGTAACCCATTGTCTTGCTTTGAGATTTGGGCTTTTGATCTACCCTGTTTGCGTGTAACACTTCATAGGGTACAGAGTTTGCTGAGGATGGTTGGGGGTTTTAAGGAGCAAGAAAAGCGCATGGCAACAGTGGAGACTGAGGTGAGAAGAAGGAGTAGCTGCTGACTTCATTAAGTCCATGATGGTGAATGACTTTACTGAAAGTGAAACTTCATCTGTAGGTGAGGTACTGTGGAGAGGTGCTGTCTTGGATTGCGGAGTGTTTCCACAAAAGTACTCTGAAGTGTGACAGGGATGCTCCTAAAGCCCCACGTGAGGCTTCCTTTACTATTGTGTTGCTCTTATTCCGAATTCCTCATCTCTGATATCTTATTTGTTCCCTCTGTTACTCCGTGCCTTCTCTCCATTGTCACAGTTAACTCTAGCTTCACGTTTTCCAGGTTCCATTGCTATCAGCTCCAGAAATCCGCCACCGCAGGAAGCCAAGCGAGAGCAGCCATCGAGACATTCAGGAAATGGTGTCGACAAGAAACTGCCCTACATCGATCAGTGATCTGCCCACGTTATTATGCATTTGTTTCATTTAACTAGATAACTAGTGAGACGGTTGTGCCTGTATTTGTTTAATGAAAAAAAAAGTCAAAAAGGCAATATTGCAAAATATTGCAACAAGTTAAAATAACAGTTTTCTGTTTGAATATATTCCCAAATGTAATTTATTTCAAAGCTGAGATTTCAGCAGCCCTTACTCCAGTTTTCACTGTAACACAACTCTTCAGAAACATTTCTTATTATTATCATCTCAATTAAAAACAGTGTCACAGTGCACACTTGACAGTTTCACACAGGAACACACTGATTATTCATGATCAAGAATGACCAATACCGTAATGAATCAGGAACCAATTGACTTGGCAAATTTACCCAACGTGCACAAGGGACCTCAAAATCAGCCTTGAGGGAAAACAAGGATTTAGCGAAAGTCTGTTTTCAGTAAGATGACCAGAACTAAATGAGGACACATTCACTCTGTACGAACCTACAGTGTTTGCTCCTTAAGACAGAAGCCAACCTGCTCTAGATGTAATGAAACTGAAAAGCATCATAGTCGCTTCTGCACTGTGATGGATAGGCTAGGTATGTATTAAACTTCAGGTTACACTTGATTTTAAAGTGTCCTTGTTACAGTGTAACTAAACATTTAAGTAATGTGTAGTTTTAATGAACTACATGTACTTACTATAGGGTTAGGGATAGAATAATGGTTTGGCTTAGCATAATTATTGTAGTAATTGTTATTATAATAGTCAGTACATGTGTAACAAGGACACCTTGAAATAAAGGGTTACCAAATTTCATTTGTTCCTTTATTATGGCGTTGTGCTTAAGGAACAATGTTTTCTGTTCCAAATGTTTGTGATGAATTTATTTATGTGTGCTGCAAAATCATTGATACCATACATGATTTCTTACTCATCTTTGTAATATTTATGTTGTGTGATGCAACAATGAATGAGAATGAAGAATAAAAAGTTCAGTAGAAAACTGTTCAAGCTTATTCATGAGACTATGTGTAATATCTGTATGCATGTGTTTGTGATTGCATGTGGAGAATAATAATTTATTATTTCTTTATCATTTATAATATATACCAAGAACTTTACATCCTTTGCAGATGCACAATCCACTGTGCCACAACTCTCAACTTCTCTTGAGTGTTTGTATTGTAGTTTTTGGAGAGGAATGTTCTGTATCACTCTGACGTTATCGGTGTGCCAGATCCTCAAATGACTAAGATATACAAAATGTCGAGTTGATTTGAGGTTAATGAGTGATTAGATGTGAAAAGAACAGGACAGTTAGTAACAGGAAGTTGGTGCACCACAGGAAGTAGATAATGTGTCAGATCCACCGGTCTACTTTCACACAGCTCTAGAAACCTGGAAACTCTACCAGACCTCCATCCACTGCTGATCCCTGCACTGATCTTACAAACAAATACAGACAGTTTTGAATTGTCCATTTTCCTTTTCCATCTATAATTTTTTTTCTTTTTTCTTTTTTTTTCTCAACTATGACTTTAATATGAAAAAATTATAATGTTTTCTTTTTTAGTATCTACACTGCTGTTATTAAGGTGTTCAAGGGAGAGGAACTACAGCTGAATGAGCTGTACTGCTTTAATCTAAATACAGTACCAGGTAATATCCCATTTTAAATGTGTAATAACTACAATAAGCAGCTATTGGCTTTCATGTATGCAGCTTCTAAAGACAGATATGGGCTTCTTTATTAAAGAGTATTTTCAGCTGGTTTAACTTGTCAGTTCCCAGAACCATGGTGTTCTTTATCTGGTAAAACAAATGAAAATAAATGCATTACTGTTAGAAGAAAAACATGCTAATATTGATTCACGTGATTGTTTGCGGAATCAGATTCAGACCAAAGGTCTATCAATGATCTTGGATGAAATTCAGAAGCATGAAGACCGTTGTAAATGAGTGTTCATCATTAAAACAGGTCTTTAACATGCATTTTTTTTTTTTTTTTATCAAGGGATGGATAGCTGTCTTGGCCCAGGTGTGGAATAATTTTTCACTGAGATTCTGCCCACTCTGCAGGCTATTTTATATTCTCTGTAGGTAAAGGTTCTTGTAATTTTGACATTTTGTGCCAAATTGTTGCCTAGTATAATAGGTCAGGGATGGGTGAAGGGATGAAGCGAGGACTTAATTGTGCAGAGTAGATGGGCTTTTTATTAATAAAAAAATAAAACAAAAACCAACAAAAGCTACTCGATTTGGAAAACAGGTGGGCAGGCCAGGGCATAGCACAGCAAGGTGAGGCACGACAGGAACAATATAGGTGCATTAGACAACAATCTGGCAATGGAGAGCAAATACATGAAGAAATAAATAGGGACCATCAAGGTAGATCAACTACCATCAATTTAATGCCACAAAAAAATAATTGCAAAAGAAAATTATTGCAAGAGAAAAAAAGTTTTGCAAACAAAAAGAAAAAAAGCAATGATTTTGCAACAAATATTTCACATGGCCATAGCTACTGATTTATTTGCAATGCTGCTTTTATTTAAAGTTTTAGTCAAGTGTGATCTTGCAATTCTGTTTTTCCCTTTGCATTTCATGTTTCTGCGCGTTTCACTTTTTGGCATTGTTTTAACATCGGGGTGTAGTCAAGGGACTGGGGCATGTACAACGGGATTTCCTGGAACATCATGAATTTTATAGTTTCTATAAATATAAATATTACTCTATATATAGAAAAGTGAACGTGAGAATCCATTAAACGTTTATCCAAATGTGCACACTTTTGGACTGAAAGCCCCGAGGGATGTTTAGTCAGGTGCTTTCATGATAACTCCATAATAGTTTTATTAATGTTTGTTGCTCTCAATCCTTAATGGGTTGTGGCTCACATGTCACATTGAAGGTATTCACTTTTGTTTTTAATTTACACAACTCCTGACAAATTAAGAAATTACTGTCACTGTAAGATTAAAAAAACTGAAGCTTCCATCTTAGAGCTTTTTAATGATGTGAAGTTTATCAAGTTAATTACATTCTTTTAAATAAAGACTAAAAGTAAATTTAAACGATAGTAAACACTTCAGCTGACATCCTTCCACAGGTTAACAGATTTTAAGCAAACACTGTTAATAAACATTAAGTTTATAAAACTAAACAATAGACATTTTAATGCTATACAAGTGTGCACATTGAGAGAAATAAACAGCAGGGCCCGTATTCATAAAGATTCTAAGAATCCTCTCAGAAAACTCTTAATTTAGCTTAAAAACTTTTACGTAGGAGTCTTAGCTTAAGAGCGATTCGGGACCAATTTGAGAGCAACTCGGAGTAAGGAAAAGACAAAAACTTTCATCTTCGTGAGGAGGCGGGGTTGACCCCGTTGCTATGTATGACACATTCTTTTGAAGACTGTGATTGGTTGGTTGTACAAGAAGGAAAAAAAGAGTGATTTTAAGTATAGGGTGTATTCTAATTCTCACTTTGAATCTACATGCGTAATTTTTCCTATTTGAGCGTTCTCTCTCTCACACACACACACACACACACACACACAAACACACATTATATGTGTGTATCTAAATCCTTTTTTTTTATTTACCATGCTTTTAATTTCCTATAAGGTATTTGATTGGATTAGAATGATAAGAATTGTTCCACTCTTTCTAATTACAGTGATTGCTGTCCTATTTAAGTGGCAGTTTGAGTGTTAGTTTTAATGTATCAAACATGCAATCAAAACCAAGAAGGGCAAGAAAGCCAAACTGGACAGAGGAACAGTGTTTACTGTTAGCCCAGTTAGTGGATGAACAAGGCCGTTCTTAAAGGAAAATTTGGGCCAGGTGTCACAGCAAGAGACAAGAAGCAGACATGGGAGCGTAAAGCACAAACTGTTAACGGTTCATTCCCCCTGCTTGTGCGCACCTATAAGCCTGCTATATTCATAAATGCAGTTTTTTTGAGCCTGCAAGGTGGGAATGTCCAGTGGAAATGAAATGAACTGCGAAACAATAAGATGTTCTGAAAGTGCTGTAATTGTTTGTGTGATCACTCTGCTTACAGAAGGTTGTGACAGACCCAAATCATCACTATTGCATTGTTGCATTTTCCCAGTTGCCAAATATCGTAATGTAGTGATTACTTATATATACTTTATATATTAAATTATAAATGATTATATAATCTATACCGTCTTATTAACTCACTGTCATCCATTGTCTGCAACACATTTCTTCTGCCTCTTCGTCTTTCTGCCATTTTCTCCTCTGCTAAAGAAACTCTTAAGCCTCTTAAATGTCCTCGTCTGTGCTCCTAACAAATTTGACCTTAAGACCTCTTTTAAGGGTTAAGATGCTTTCTGAATTACTTTTTTCTTTACTAGGATTTTTTTCTTTAATTTTAAGAGTAAACGGCCACATTTCTAAGAATTTTCTTAGAATTTTGTCCATTAAGATTCTTTATGAATACGGGCCCAGATGTTCATGTCAGCAACCATTCAAGTTTTAACATTAGTGTATAAAAGGAATTGATCTACCCACGTGCCTCTGCTCAAGACTTCCACGGAGGTGTGTCCAGGTCTGTTGTACACCCTCCAGTCCCTTGACTCCACCCCCATGTCAAAACAATGCCAGAAAGTAGGGGTGCTCCGATCACGATCGGCCGATTGTTAATGCGCATCTCGTCAGTAAAGCCGGTTTTCTAATCAGCGGTTAATTCCATCAGGTGCGTGATTTCACATAGAGCAGCTGTTACTACACAGAGCCGTTGTTATCTGAGAAGATGCGCCAAAAAACGCTGAAAATGAAGTGGATTTGCGCATCTTCTCAGTTAACAACGGCTCTGTGTAGTAACAGCTGCTCTATGTGAAATCATGCACCTGATGGAATTAACCGCTGATTAGAAACTGGCTTTACTGACGAGATGCGCATAATGATCGGCCGATCGTGATCGGAGCACCCCTACCAGAAAGTGAAACACGCAGAAACGTGAAATGCAATGGGAAAAAATGGTGTTGTGAACTCACGCTGAAATACAAAATAAAAGCAGCGTTGCTAATAAAGTAGTAGCTATGGCTGCCATAGAAAACAATCATTGCTTTTGTTCGGTTTTATTTATTTTTGTTTGCAAAGCTTTGTTTGTTTTCCTCTTGCAATATTTCCAAATCTTTTGCAGATATATGTGGCATTTAATTGACTCCATAGTGGGTTATTTAGACTGTATAACAGTTGATCTACTTAAAATAGTGAATTTAAATAATGTTTAGGCTTAATTCTTTTAAACCTCAGTTGTTAATTTAATTGTGATATAATTTGATTCTGCATGAAATGTATTCTGTTTCTCTCTTTCTTTCTGTATGCAGACAGATGGCTCTCCTCGGCTTCAGGGATCTGGTCCTAATGAAACTCTCTCTGGATGACCTGCTGCACAAGAATCAGTCTCTCATCTCTGCATCCATCACACAGATGCTACTTGTGCTACAGGTGAATGTTAACCTCAAACCCATGTTGAATTGCCATCTGTATAAACATCTCTATTATTCATGTCTGTTCTTGTGCATGTGTAGGGAATTTGGGAATATTACCAACTTGAGAGTCTGCTAGTGCTAATGGTCAAACCCTACATAGGGAACTGCAGACACACAAAAAGGAAAACCAACATTGATTCATTATAGTTTAATCTAGCCCTAAAGTATTATTCTGTTGTGATCTCAAAATGCTTTTACAAGTCTGCATTCTACTCAACCACAAAACAACAAAGTTTTGGTGCACCCAAAAATGAAAGATTATTTGTACTACTCACGTCCATGTTCTTCCAAATTCACAACTGGTCCAAATGAAATAAGGATTAGTCATTACATCTCTGAAGGCTCTCTGGTGTGTACCTTGAACTTGTGGGAAAGACTTGTCATTAAGGGCATCCTGTTACCCCTTTTTAAAGGGATGAGTCAAAAATAAAATGAATTTCAAATAAATATATATGTATTATAAATATATAATATATATATATATATATATATATATATATATAAATGACTGTTTAGATTTTTAGAAGGCACATTAGCTTATCTCACATTTACAACTCTGTGTGTTTGCTGCAGAAAAACATGGGTCAATATTTACACTGATCTTAAAAAAAGAAAGAAATGTAACTAAATTAACCCGCAGAAGGGCTAACTGAGATTCTTATTTTAATTTTCTGCCACTAAGTGGGGCTTTTGAACCAGGTAGGGATAACTGCAGGCTGGAGCAGTGGGCAGATAAAGGCTAGGGTTAAGGGTTAGGGTTTAGTTTCTGTTGTAGCATCAAAGTTCTTTAAGACTTTGGTAGCATTCACCTTTTGCCACACCTATTACTCTGACCTGCAGCTACCCCGTCTCTTTGAAACGTAGAATTAGAGCTGTTTTCTGGGCGCTGTGCTCATGAACGCTGCTTTATCTGGCATTACAAGAAAAAAAGTGAAAGTGATAATAGCATCGAAACACTTCTGAAGACGGTCTGTTCCCTTCAGAGACACCTTCACATAAATAGACCATTAAATTTGATGCAACTAACTTGAAGACCTGCATTTAAGATAACCCGCCGGGCACAGCGGTGATAGATTTTGGTAGCCCGACTGGAAAACACAATAGCCTCGGGATGTCCAGGGCTAACCATTTTGCGAGCCCTGGGATCTGACTAAAACACACCTCTAAAATCTGCATCTGTGAGAACTTTAGAGTGCGCATAAAAAGACAAACAACTTGAATTCAAAAATAATTTATAAAAGGCACACATCCACTAATTTTGGCACTGTATATTGTGATGAAGTTAACATTATATGAAAAAAAAAAAAAAAGATTTGTCAGATTTCCAGTGTCAATACAATTATTAGATTAACTTGCATATATTAGTCCATCATTAATTGTCTTGGGAAAAAATCAAGTCATTTCTATATAAATCCAAGTGACTGGGAGTTTTTCACGAGAGGGCAAAGGATTTCCCCAGGCAGCTTTCCCATAGAGTTCAAACTGATTCACTCCATTAACCAACAGAGAGTTGCCTGGTTTGAAAAGGCCACACTTCATGCATCGCTAACAGTTTTTCATTGACACTTTGCTAATGTAACCACACCACACCTTGTGGTTAAGTTGTTAAATGAACAAAGCACAACATTCACTATGATCATAGTAAACTGTGCTGTACTGTACTAATGACGCTTTAAATTGTCAGGTCTTGTCAGATAAATGAAAATTAAGCACGTTTTGGCACGAGTTGGCAGAAAAGGCAGCAAAAATTAGTTGGATGTAGTACAATGAAAATATTTTGTGGAAGCTAACTCTTAGCATAAGCAGCACCTTTAAAATAATAGTTTCACACCCTTTAGCTTGGTTGACAGGACATTCAGTGAATTTCTGATACTTATCAAGTTTTCCGTTGATTGCACGGATTAAAATGCTTTTGAGAAACATTTGTATATAAAACACTTCACAACAGACACGAGAGTTGTGCAACTGCCATTACGAAGCCTGGTGTATCATGACGAGGTTTTTCCACATCTTGCTTGTTTCAGCAAAGTGTCTATGAGAACTTAAGAGTACAAGAGCGATGCAGGAACTCAGAGTGAAGGTTCTGACCCCCGAGGTTGAACTCCTTCCCTCCTGAGGCTAGCATCAAATCGTGGTGTCACCTCGCAGCGCACCAACAGCACGTCGTCTTTCACAAACCCACGCTGCTGCAACACCTGTAGGTGCAGGAAAGTGACGTACCCGAAACCCTTGGGGTTGCGTTGCACAGTGGGCCTCTGGAAGGCCTGCAGGTCCGGCTTGGTCTCCATCACTTCCACATGATGCTGCCCCTCGACCTGGTCCAACACCGCCAGCTGGATCTTGCCCTGCAAGGGCCAGGAGAGCTGGCTGTCAAACTCACCCTGCATAGTGTGCACGAAAAGTGAGATGTAGTTGGAACAGCGAGGGGCGTTGGGAGTTTGCAGATGCAGTCGTAGGCAGAGTTTGTACCCCGGCCGGCCCGTGTAGAAAGGTGGGCTGTGGAGGACTATGGATTGACCAGCCTCTTGGTTGCGCAGGTGAAGGGAGAAGTTCTCCAAGCGCCATACGTAGACGCCTTGATACTGCTGGGCTTCCAGCTCTCGGGTGGCATCCTCCAGGGTGCTCAGCTTTCGGCGTAGCTCTGTGACCTGGTTTTTCTGTGTCTCATTGTGGATGCACAGCTCCCGGATCTGTTGATCTTGACGAACCAGCCGACCCTCCAGCTCCAAGACTGTCTCCCGCAGGTTCATCAGCTCTGGTTTACACTGGCACGACTCTGGTGCTCGGGCAGTTGCTCCTCGTTCGTCTGACAAAGAGTGGGCGGCATTTGACGGCACCGGGCAGCTACTGTGTGTCTGGCTGCGCAGGAACTCAGCCATGTAACGCATGTGCATTTGTGTAAATTCCTGCATGTGCTGGGCCAGTTCATTTCTTGGCATCTGTAACATTTCCAGAGAAATAAAAAGGTTTGACAGATATATGTTATTGCAGGATTCTTTGATGAACAGAAAGTTCAGAAGAACAGCACATATGTTTTTGAGCGTTATGCAAAAAGGAATCTCATGGCCCACCTTTTCACGACAACCAAACGTGCTGAAAGTACAGGCTACAGGAGCTTTAAGACAGTCTGTGTCACAGTGCAATGCCAACTGAAACCAATAAGAACAGATGCATTCAGCTTCATAGTTTAACAATGGATCATTTGAACTATCAAAAAGAGTTCATTACTGTTGTGCCTCAGGAAATGTGCATAGGAGTGAAAAATCATCTGACGCACCTGATCCCGAATGAGCTCCATTCCGCAATATTTACACACTGTATTGGCGAAAGGACAAATCTTTTCATGAATCTAAAAAAAAAAATAAAAAAGACAATCCTTTCAGACAGTGTTGTTATTGAAAACTAAAACTATTAAAATGTTCAAATAAAACAAAAACAACGAAAACTTAACTTATAAACAGGAAACTGAAATAAAATAAGCTCAATACAGAATAAAGAAATAGAAGTACAGTGCCCTCCACTAATATTGGCACCCTTGATAAATAAGAGCAAAGATGGCTGTGAAAATCTGAATCATTTATCTTTGTTATCTTTCATTCAAAGAATTCTTTATTCCATTTTATTATTCTAACCTTTCATTGAAGTGAAACAACTGATTGATAAAAACTCACATTATAACATAACTGTTACAACTGCACCACTCAAAATTCTTATGAGTAAAGTATTGCTGAATAATATTCCAATACACATTATAATATATATTAAAAAAAGATTCTAGCACACCAGGGTGACTTGGAACAGGGCAATAAGGAAATAGCTAAAGCATTGAAAATCCCCATTTCCATCATCAGGGCAATAATAAAGTAGTTCCAATCAACTTGAGATGTTCCAGATCTGCCTGGAAGAGGACGTGTGTCTATATCGACCTAATGCACAGTCAGGAGGAGAGTTTGAGTGGCCAGACAGAGACTCTCCAAGGATCATAGCTGGAGAACTGCTGAGATAAGTTGAGTCTTGGGGTCAGAAAGCCTTAATATATACAGGCCTGTCAAACATCCCCTACATCCCCACATATTCAGTTGTCAGACACCACTGGAACAAAGCCTCTGCCATGGCCGTCTCAGTTCCCTGATCCCTGTTAAATAATGAGTGGGGTGAGCTGAGGTTAAAAAGCACCAACATGAAGGATCTGGAGAGATTCTGAAGGAATGAATGAAGGAATGGTCTCTGATCTTTTGTCAGGTGTTCTACAAACCCATCAGGCATTATAGGACAAAACGCAGAGCTATTATCTTGGGAAAAGGATGTTACGATAATTATGTGGCAATAATTGTGAACTAGAGAAAAACATTTCAAAATGAGATTTTCCCCCCACTTCCAAAAAACGAGATTTGCAGGGTTCGTACACAAACTGAAAAATTTAATTCCAGGACTTTCAAGGACTTTTCAAGCATTAAGATCTGACTTCTGACTCATGAATATGATTGTCCGGAATAATGAAAGCTGTATTATACACTTGGGAAATTATGAGCTATATCACCGCTTATCGGCACTAGGGTGTGTGACAAGTAGAGTTGGGAACTAAGAACCGGTTCTTATTCAGAACAGGTTCTGATTTTTAATAAGAACCGGAACCGTGAGCAATTTCTAAGTTTCGGTTCCGAAAACGGTTGCGACACGTAACCAAACGCTGTGAGCAGCCTTGCGCCGGTGTTCTGATGATTCGCCGTTTCCCATAAAGGACTCGCAGCTCGCAGCACCTGCTGCCACTAAATGATTATATTTGTCCCATGTTGTCATTAACGTACACACTGACTTCAACTTGGACCACTAAATAAATAGACTGCTATTTTCATGTAAGTATGAGGGTTAGATTATTTAGTATACAGGTCATTTCAAGAGTGATAAAGTGATAGAAAATATTTATTTTCATGCATTTTAAATGTTTAAAAATGATGTGGAAATGTATAGGTAAACATTTATACATCATGATTGGATTTGTTTCCACAGCCACCTTTGCTCATATTTACCAAGGGTGCCAATATTAGTGGAGGGTACTGAACAAAATAGCTAAATATAAATATGAAAAATCAACAAATGACAAAAGCACATATAATTACTAAAATAAACTGAAAAAAGCGAATTGAATATAAATAAATACTGATCTACTTTCAAAACAACTTCAACCCAATCTAAACATATCCAGTATATAAAAAAGGAAACAATGGGTTTCACCTGTTTGTCAGCATACATAAAGCTCCCTGCACAATCAGGGCAGGTCATAAGCCGCTGTAAACACTGCTGGCTCTTGTGTTCATCCAGATGGCTCTTACGAACAGACTCCAGACACTGAGGGCATGGCACTGTGGCAAACTCACAATGAGACAAGTGTTTCTGAGGAAAAGAGAATGTGACAACACAATTAGTAGCCACCATGACAACTGCGATTTAGCAAGCCTGTTCATGACGCCACACTAATGGGTTTTAAATGGCATTTATGAAAGGCCTTGCTTCTCTGAGGAGTTAATACATTACATATCCAAGGACAGTTTTAGGGCCATTTACACAACAAAGTTTTAGGCCAAAAACTAGAAACAATTTTCATAGTCATGAAAATAAAGAAAACTCTTTGAATGAGAAGGTGTGTCCAAACTTTTGGTCTGTACTGTGTGTGTGTGTGTGTGTGTGTGTGTGTGTGTGTGTATATATATATATATATATATATATATATATATATATTTTTTTTTTTTTTTTTTTAGTTAGGAACTTGGGGTCTCATTTCTAAAAAAATGTTGATTTCATACATATGCACCAAAGCTAGAGTATTCTTATTCACAGGCTGCATTTCTTTGTACTGCCAAATACGGCTGGGCGATATATATATATATAAAACAAAAATCATGATGTTGTCAAAGGTTTTACGATATTCGATATATCTCTCAAAAATTTTGCATTTAAACGATAAAAAAAACAATTTTCTTTTCCCCCTTTAAAAAAACTATTTCGATTGAACAGCTAATTTAAGCAGTTAAAAAAAAATCAAGACCAAGTGATCACAGCTTTTTGTTAAATGAACACATGTATATATAACTGAAGTAATGCAAAACAAGTACAGAAAGTTCTGTCAACTTTTTTAGTACTTGCAAATCACAATTAAACTGCGCAACTGGGGTAAATATATATATATATATATATATATATATATATATATATATATATATATATATATATATTTTTTTTTTAACTAACAAGTTTTTAGCTAAGAACAAGTCTGTCACCTGTCTCTGGTTTAAAAGAAGCTCTGTGGCATTATGAAACTATGTTCTCACTGGCACTTAAAACCCTCTCAGATGGGGAGCTAGTTTTGAAGCACATAGGTATTTCTTATTAAAGGGTTCATATGATGCGATTAAAATTTTTCCTTTCTCTTCGGAGTGTTACAAGCTCTTGGTGCATAAAGAAGATCTGTAAAGTTGCAAAGACTAAAGTCTCAAATCCAAAGAGATATTCTTTATAAAAGTTAAGACTCTGCCATTCCCCCCAAAACGCCTCGTTCAAACACCCCTCTACATGTCTATGTCACTATGTGGAAATATTTGCTTAATGCAGCCCAAATGTTCACGAAGAGAAACAAGGCGTAGTTTCAGTAACCGCAGTTAGTGTTGAAGAAGTCATGTCAGGGAGATGCTGTGTGTTTCTAGGTGAAAGCACTTTATTTGGCCTTCCGACAGTAGATGCATTTAGGAATCTTTAATATCACTTACAACAGAACAGCAACGCATTTTATGGACGACCGTTTCGTGAACCTAGGAGAGGAGGTTATTCTGACTTTGCAACAACAATCTGGCGCTTCTGAATCAGCCATGTATGTTTTGTTATTAAAGTATTTGCAATTGACTGTTCACATGCGGAGTTTTGCACGTTGTGTTTGTGTGTGTGTGTGTGTGTGTGTGTGTGTGTGAGAGAGAGAGAGAGAGATGGTCAAACAGTGGAGTCATCTGTCTTAACCGCACATATGAGCTTCATCACTGTGTCCGTCACGTGACTGTTTCCCTTTTGAGCTTGAACTGATGGTAAAACTAAGGACATTATTAACTTTCTTTACATTTATTTTGAAAGATGAAGCTAGCGATTATGAAAAGGGGCGTTACATTTCCAACGAGTACTTGCAGCGTTCGGCCAATCACAATGCACTGTGTCAGTTGGCCAATCAGAGCAGACTGCGCTTGTCAGAAGGAGGGGCTTTGTAGAAAGCGACTCGTTTAAGACAGAGATAGAGGACCTACAATAATGTACAGTATTTGAAAAATGATGTGTTTTTTTTTTTTACATGAAAGCATGTCAACATATTCAATTACACCAAATACACATAATAATGATTTTTTTTTAAAAATCATATGACCCCTTTAATACCAAGACTTTTGCACTCTCTCTGTCTATATTATAAAAACAGTGAAAATTCCTAATAGTAATTCCAGATGGCCATAGTCTATGTTTCTCTATTCAAACATCAGCGGTCGAGTAAGTGCATTTATTCAGCGATCACAATCTCAAACAATACAGTCGAGATGAAATGACAGAACTCCGACCGGCTGAACGTTGCTTTCATTAGATCGCTAAACTCCAGCTTGTTAGTGTTTTCAGATCATCATCGGTGGCGCTTCCACAATGAGGAGTGAGCACTTGCACATGGTTGCCAGATTGCTTAAAATAAGCAAACATCCGGGCAGAAAATGTATCCTTTGTAACAGCGAAGCTCTAATTCGGCATGTTCTTTTGGAAAAAATTATGCTTGAATTTGAAATACTCATATTCAATATATTACAATATCGTCAAAATTATTTCAATATTATCACTAATATTCGATATATCGCCCAGCCCTCCTGCCAAATCACCATAATACTAAGCATGCATTCTATTTTTGGTGTGACTGGCCTGACACATAAATATATATATATATATATATATATTTTTTTTTTTTTTTTTTTAAGTACAAATATTTCAAATACAGCATTTAAAATACTTTTACCATGTCAGACCCACAAATTTACCTCCAGCTGGCGCAACTCCATTTTATCACAGCATCCTACATTAGGACATCGGACAGTAAGTGAGAGGATCTCTCGTTTGGCAAAGTTATCAGAGAAGAGCTGTTCCTCAAGCAGCACCTCATTGTCAACTGGACATTTTTGCCCTGTGTCCCTGCCAGAAAATAGGAAGATATATTTTTGCATTTTTTACCCTGTAAAGTCTGACATAATGTAATAGTCAAAAGTCAAGAAATAATAGTCTGCTTATTTTTTTTTTTTTTTTAACAAATATTGCATTTTATTGGAACTTTAAACAAAATATTTAAAAAAGTTATTAAATTAACCATATATTTAACAATTATATATATGTGTGTGTATGTATGTATATATGTATGTACAGTACAGACCAAAAGTTTGGACACACGTTCTCAAAGAGTTTACTTTTTTTTTCATGACTATGAAAATTGTAGATTCACACTGAAGGCATCAAAACTATGAATTAACACATGTGGAATTATATACATAACAAAAAAGTGTGAAACAACTGAAAATATGTCATATTGTAGGTTCTTCAAAGTAGCCACCTTTTGCTTTGATTACTGCTTTGCACACTCTTGGCATTCTCTTGATGAGCTTCAAGAGTCACCTGAAATGGTCTTCCAACAGTCTTGAAGGAGTTCCCCGAGAGATGCTTAGCACTTGTTGGCCCTTTTGCCTTCTGTCTGCGGTCCAGCTCACCCCTAAACCATCTCGATTGGGTTCAGGTCCGGTGACTGTGGAGGCCAGGTCATCTGGCGCAGCACCCCATCACTCTCCTTCTTGGTCAAATAGCCCTTACACAGCCTGGAGGTGTGTTTGGGGTCATTGTCCTGTTGAAAAATAAATGATGGTCCAACTAAACGCAAACCAGATGGAATAGCATGCTGCAGCAAGATGCTGTGGTAGCCATGCTGGTTCAGTATGCCTTCAATTTTGAATAAATCCCCAACAGTGTCACCAGCAAAGCACCCCAACACCATCACACCTCCTCATCCATGCTTCACGGTGGGAACCAGGCATGTAGAGTCCGTCCGTTCAGCTTTTCTGCGTCGCACAAAGACACGGTGGTTGGAACCAAAGATCTCAAATTTGGACTCATCAGACCAAAGCACAGATTTCCACTGGTCTAATGTCCATTCCTTGTGTTCTTTAGCCCAAAAAAGTCTTTTCTGCTTGTTGCCTTTCTTTAGAAGTGGTTTCCTAGCAGATATTCTACCATGAAGGCCTGATTCACACAGTTTCCTCTTAACAGTTGTTCTACAGATGTGTCTGCTGCTAGAACTCCGTGTGCCATTGACCTGGCCTCTAATCTGAGCTGCTGTTAACCTGCGATTTCTGAGGCTCGTGACTCGGATGAACTTATCCTCCGCAGCGGAGTTGACTCTTGGTCTTCCTTTCCTGGGGCGGTCCACATGTGAGCCAGTTTCTTTGTAGCGCTGCACTTGGGGACACTTTCAAAGTTTTACCAATTTTTCGGACTGACTGACCTTTATTTCTTAAAGTATGATGACCACTCGTTTTCCTGTACTTCGCTGCTTTTTTCTTGACATAATACAAATTCTAACAGTCTATTCAGTAGGACTATCAGCTTGTGTATCCACCTGACTTCTGCACAACACAACTGATGGTCCCAACCCCATTTATAAGGCAAGAAATCACACTTATTAAACCTGACAGGGCACACCTGTGAAGTGAAGACCATTTCAGGTGACTACCTCTTGAAGCTCATCAAGAGAATGCCAAGAGTGTGCAAAGCAGTAATCAAAGCAAAAGGTGGCTACTTTGAAGAACCTACAATATGACATATTTTCAGTTGTTTCACACTTTTTTGTTATGTATATAATTCCACATGTGTTAATTCATAGTTTCGATGCCTTCAGTGTGAATCTACAATTTTCATAGTCATGAAAAAAAAAGAAAACTCTTTGAATGAGAAAGTGTGTCCAAACTTTTGGTCTGTACTGTAGATAGATAGATAGATAGATAGATAGATAGATAGATAATGATGTTTATCATATTTGATAAATCTGGCTTTTGTGACTACCTATAGTATGATATAGGACAATATGGAGCTTATATCTGAGGAAGGAAAAAACAATTCAAACAATTTTACTTGAATTTTGTGCAGTTTTGTATTTATATTGCCAAATATTAAGATGATATTCTGATAGCTTGTGATATAAATCAATGAGATCACAACAGACTGCTAGCACTCCATACATCCTAATAACATACCTTAGATAATAAACTTAAATAACCTATTATTACAATAGATAATAGATTTAAATACTTAGTTTTATGATCTCTCTAGTTTCTTCAGTTCATGAAATGTTCATCTTAAATTATTACTAATGTTATTCTTATGTTTATATAATAAATTAGTAAAGATTCCAGGGGGGCATTTTTAGAATTAAACTAAAACTATAAACTATCAATAAGATGACAGAAAGCATATACAAGATTGAATACATTTCTGTATTCAGTTTTGATTATGTTGACAATTTAGCCTTAGAAGTGTACGTTTTGAATATGACACAGCAGGGTTAAGCACAGTGTGAATTTTGAAAGTGACGAACACACTTCAAGTTACTGACCTGATGGACTTCCTGATGCACGAGTTGCAGAATCGATGTCCACATGGTGTCTGTACTGCGGAGCGAAGGCCCATCAGACAGATAGGGCACTCATACTTGCTCTCTAGCGGAGGGTCAAACTCCACGTCATAGCCTTGCTGGTCCGGGGGGATACTCGCAGAGACACTGATGGTGGAGGGGTTCTCTGTCGGGCTCAGATACGAATAACTGTCTTTCTCCATGGCTGCTGCACAGCTGGAGTATTGGTCATTACAGCAGACATCATCGAGGCTGGATTTCTCAGAGTCATTGCAAGCCATCTGTAATCACATCAAGAGAGTGTTCTGTTGATGAGTGAAAATAACTGATAACCATCCCTACAACACCCCGTCTTAAAAGCACAGAGAATGTGGCAAGAGGGTGATATATTAGGGTGATTTCCTAAATAATTATGCAAAGTGAAAAGTCATAGGATGAGTAACTCCAGGCCTACCGAAGTATTTTTTTTTTTTTTTTTTTTTTTTTTTATTGTGATTGCAAACAATACAAAGATGACATCAATTATACACAACTTTGTGTAGAGTACACAATATGTATCAACAATATGTCATCTGAATATACAAAACAAACATACAATTTAACAATTGCTAACATGAAAAATAAAAAAAAAGAACATGAGGGTAAGATATTGATTTATATTTCAAGTAGAGTATACAAATTAAAGTCATTACAAATTGAAGTTGTTTTTCTAGCTTTCTTATTTACAGAGGATGAAATAGTATTAAGATACATTTTAAATTCTTTCCGAAAAACAAGAAAAATTGGTTTGTTGTTGGTGAATTTACATTTATGGATATAGAATTTGCCAAGAAAATAAATTAAATTTATAACAAAACAAGATTTGTTGTTATTTGAATCAGAATCAAAGTGTCCAAAAATAATATCTTTAAAAGTAACAGATATGTCTTTTTGGATATTATTTTTAATAAATGTTTCTACATCTTTCCATAGATGTTCAGCATAGGAACATGTCCAAAATAAGTGAAAAACAGTTTCTGTGTGAACTTGGCAGAATGAGCATCTTGTCTCAATATTGTTTTTATATTTAATCATAAAATAATTAACAGGGTAAAATTTATTTAGTATTTTAAATGATACTTCTTTCACTTTATTGGTGAGAAAATATTTTTGTTGTAAAGACCAAATCTTTTTCCACTTTAAATTTTTAAATAAATTATTCCAGTAAGAGATTGCAGGAGATAGTGAGATAATATCTTCAGTAAAAAGGGATCTAACTTTCTTATTTCTATCTTTTTTTCCTGAAAAACATATTTGACCTATTGCAGTGTCTACTGGCTCAGGGAAAGCAATGTTTATTGTAGTAGATTGTTTGTAGTTTTTAAAAAGCATACAAATTCCTGATGGTATTGCTCCCATAACTATTGCAAATTCTTTGGGAGTAACTGGCATGTTGTATTCTGAAAGAAATTCTGCATAATTCATTAGTAATCCTTTGTCATTAAATAACTGACAAACTAAAAGTAATCCATTATTAAACCACCGATCAAAAAATAAAGTTCTATTTTTGTATAAAATATTCTGGTTGTTCCAAATAAAGAATTTATGGGGAGTGAAATTATGTTTATATATTAAAGCCCATGCCAAAAGAACCTGTTGGTGGAAATTTGAAAGTTTGATAGGAATTTTTGATAAGCTATAGTTGCACATCAATAAAAATTTTATACCTCCAATATATGAAAAAGTTTGTTGAGGGAAAATATTCCAGATAGAGTCTTGATTTTTCAAAAATCGATGAAGCCAATTTATTTTGAAAGTATAATTTAAAGAACTAAAATCAATAAAGTTTAAACCACCTTTG
This sequence comes from Carassius gibelio, assembly GCF_023724105.1. Lineage (NCBI taxonomy): Eukaryota > Metazoa > Chordata > Actinopteri > Cypriniformes > Cyprinidae > Carassius > Carassius gibelio. The sequence continues at coordinate 13,479,272 of NC_068377.1, forward strand.
TCGTAAGAATTTAAAATTACAGATTTCTTCATATAATGGCATTTATTTTTCCAGACAAAATCTGTTAGAGCTCTATCAATCAATTTACATGTAGGCTTATCTACATATAGAGATTGTGCGGCATAAGAGAGGCGTGAAAGTCCCTCAGCCTTAGTGAGCAAAACTCTTCCTTTAATAGATAGATCCCTTTGAAGCCAGCAATTAAGTTTTTTCTTAGTTTTTTCAATAATCGGATTAAAGTTTGTTGTACATCTATTTTTTTCTTTAGTTATTTCTATACCAAGATATTTAACAGTGCTTTTAACAGCTATGCCACATATTAAAGAGAGATTACAATTTTTAATGGGAAATAATACGCATTTATCAATATTGAGATTTAAACCAGAAACTTTAGAAAATGACTGAAGGATATTTAAGGCTACTGGGATTTGAGAGGAATCTTCCAAAAACAATGCTGTGTCGTCAGCTAACTGACTAATGATTAATTCTGCATTTCCAACAGTGATTCCTTTCAGGTTACTGTTTTTAATATGTAAATTGAGAAATTGCACTGCAATTAAAAACAGATAAGGAGACACTGGGCATCCTTGACGAACACCACGATTTAGAGAAAACCTGGGAGAGGTGCCGTTTTTCAGTTTAATTGAACTATTTCCATTTACATATAACATTTTAACCATCTTACAAAAATAATCACCAAAACCAATTTTTTGAAGTGCTTGAAATAAAAAACCATGTTCCAAAGTATCAAATGCTTTATAATAATCTAAAAAAAAGATAAAGCTGTCATTAGAAATTAAATCAGAATAATCTAAAATATCTAATATTAATCTTATATTATTAGATATATGTCTATTTGGCATAAAGCCAGATTGTGTTTCATCGATAATACAAGGTAACACTCCCTTTAATCTTTTAGCCAGTACTAAAGCAATTATTTTATAATCATTGTTTAACAATGTTATTGGACGCCAATTATCTAATAAAGTAATATTTTTACTTGGCTTGGGAATTAAAGTGATCAGCCCTTGGCATAATGTGGGTGGAAGAAACGATTTATTTATGCTTTCCTTAAATACGTTTAACAAAAAAGGGGCTATGTTTTTACTGAACATATGATAGAATTCTGATGTTAGACCGTCTGTACCAGGGGACTTATTCGTTTTTAAAGATTTAATTGCTTCCTCGATTTCTTTTAAGTTAATGGGAGAATCACAAATGGTTTGATCAGTGTTACTTAATTGATTAATGGAAAATAATGACTCAAAAAAATCATGAGCATGTTGTTTGTTAAATTTAGAGGTGTACAAATCGTGATAGAATTTAGCACAAAAATTTGCAATGGCCTTTTGGTCTTCACAGAGAGATCCATTGATTAGTAGCTTTCCAATCAAATTTGTTTTCATTTGTTGTTTTTCTAGTCTAAAAAAATATGAAGAGTTTTGCTCACCTTCCTCGATCCATCTTTTTCGTGATCTTACAAATGCTCCCTGAGCCTTTTCTTTATAAAACTCATCTAGAACATTTTGATGCTGAACAAGCTCAACTTTTTCAGCATCAGACAGAACCATTTTAGATAGAAGATTTGAGATTTTATATATTATAATGTTCTCTTCATTTTTTTTCTTTTTAGCCAATTTGCTACTAAAAGTACGCAAGTATTTACCAATTTCATGTTTCATCAATTCCCAATTACTACAAAAATTGTTTTCCTCATTAGCTTTTTCAAAATATTTAGTGATTATGAAATTAATTTTATCCTTTACTTCATTATACTTAAGCAATGAAATATTCAACTTCCAATATGAGGTAGTTCTATGTAAATTAGCAGAATTTGATAGAGGAATGCGTATAGAGATGCATTTGTGATCAGAAAGTGGTGATGGAATAATATCAGAAGATACATTGTTTAAATCTCTAGAGATAAGCCACATATCGATACGTGATTGGTTTGAGAAGGAATTATTGTTCCACGTAAATAGTTTTTGAGAAGGATGAGTTTCTCTCCAACCGTCAAGTAAAGAAAATCGCTGCATAAACCTCTTTAAGTACAAACTAGAATTATCAGGAGACTTTGGAGGCCATCTGTCTAAGACGTTATCCAAAGCTACATTAAAATCCCCTCCAAAAACTAAATAAGAATTTGGATATTTGGTTAGCAAATTTAACACATGTTCTTCCACTTGATCAATAAGTTTTTCATTATTTTTTTGTTGATTAAACCCATAAATATTAACAATAATAATGGTTACATTCGAAATTTCCAATACAAGACAAATATAATGTCCACCAGGATCACAATTAGAACATACAATCTTCCCATCAAAACGGTTTTTAAGAATACAGACACCAGCTGAGTTACTTGTTCCATGAGCCATCCATAAATCAGATCCCCACTGAGATCTCCAGAAATTACAATCCTCTTTGGTTGAGTGGCATTCTTGCAAAAAACAAAAGTCAGACTTAAATTGTTTAAGAAACAAAAAAATTGCTTTCCTTTTTATAATGTTTCTTAACCCTCTAGTGTTGAAAGAAATTATAGATAGAGACATAAAGGAAAAAAGAAAGGTCTACAATAGAAGTAGAGTATATTGGTCTCTGAAAATGTGTTAACACACGTAAAATGATGAGAACAGCAAACTCTATATTAATACAAATAAAGTAGTGCAATTCAGAATTTAGACATCAACATCTATAGAACTTGAGTAGACTTTTGTCTTATAATTTCAGATTTCTCATTTATGTAGTGTAAATACAGCCAATATAATAATAAAACCATCAATGTTGTTGGCTTAGTTTTTTTTTTTTTTTTTTTTTTTTTCTCCTCCACAAGGAGAAATATAAAAACATATTCCTGAGATTAGATTGCCTTCTAAGTTATAAAAGAAAAAACAAAAACAAAAACAAAACAAATCTCCAGAGTATCTTTTTCTCAAAATTATATAAGTAATTATAACTTAGAATGGTAGTAATTATAATAAATACCTTCAAAATACCAACTAAAAATAAAATATATATATTTGGACTTTGCCTTCTTTTAAGGGAAAAAATAAATTAAACCTAAGGGCAAAAATCTCTAAATTAAATAGCCTCTCATTAACCCACGGTTTCGGCACAAAGTGAAACAAGTTTCATGTATATCAGGTCAGCTAAATGAAGTTTCAGGCTGGAGGGAATATTTCAATTCCTTCTACAAACGCCCTACCTCCAATAAAGTAAGCACGCTTATTATTTTGTCTTGCTTTTTCCACTGCCGGCCATAATTTGTTTCTCCTCTCTTTATCTGCAGGAGATAAGTCCTCAGATATTTTCAGGCCGTTTTCCCTGAGAAAAGTAGACTCCTTTGCTGCACGCCACACAGCGTCGCGATAAAATCGGGAGGCAAATTGAACAATAACTCCTCGAGTTTTGTTCGGCTGCTTGCGACCAAGTCGGTGTACAATATCAATGGCGTTCGGAAGTTTGTCTCTGTCCTCTGGCAGGAGTCGCTGACACAACTGGATCACCTGTAGTCGAACATCTTCTCTCTCCTTCTCGGGGACTCCGTAAATTCTTAAATTCCAACGTCGCGAATAACTTTCCAGATGTGCTAGTCTTCTCTCCTGCTCAGAGGTAGTCTGCTCCATTTTGCCCATCTTGGACTCCACTGCACCGCACTTGGTTTTCAGACAGTTAACCTCTTCGCTCATAAATTCGATTGCTTCTTTGACACTTGTGATTTGCTTGGTGTTTTCATTTATTACCTCCTTCATGTTGGTAATCGCGCGTGTGTTTTCTCCTATGATTTTCTCCAGGGAATCAGATCGAGAGTTTATTAACTGAGAAAGTGCTCCAAGTTGAGAGAGCACGTCAGCAATCTCAGCTTGATTAGTCTTCCGTTGTTTGGCGGCAGGAGATTTGCATGGCGTGTCTAAAAGTGAAGGAAATTCCTCCTCGCACAACATGAACTCGTCAGAAATTGCATCTACCTGTAAATCTGTCTTGACGTAATCATGCAGGTTTTCTGTCGCAAGATTATTAGAGGCTTGCAGCGCTTCATAATTAGTTTTGATTGCAGGACTAGTGGTAGCCTGTGAAGCGTTCTTTGTTTTCCTTTTTTCGGACTTGCCCATTGTGTCACTCTTTACTAGAAGAACATTTATTTATAAATTGCTATTTGAAGCTATTTGAAAGTAATTTAGACTTATTCTGACAGCACTAAAAGTAAATTTCACCATTTGAGTTTGCAGAGCACATCAACTCACATGTTTCTAGAGCGCCATCTTGAACCGCCCCCCCCTACCGAAGTATTCATCTTTGAACCGTTGTTTCCTCACGCAAAGCTCTGCGGGGCGGGGCTGAACTGTGGGAAAAACTTTTCGCTCAACTGGAAAGTTCCTTTTTTGTTGCCAAAAATACCCACTTTATACAGCGTAAACGTAAACATATATTTCAAAAGGATAAACATCTCTTAAATGTAATTCTTGTAAAGCTTCTTTCATGGTTAAAGTGAAAAATTTAAGAAGCAAATCGGCTAACCAGTCATAACCGACGGTTAACGGTAACTTGCATCAGAAACTTTCCTTACATCGCCTAATGGAAACACACTTTTAACTTGATATTATAGTTGTAACACCACAATACATCTTGGTATATAACGTAAGACTCGGTATCAGATCAACGTTATTAGTAATATGTTTAATTTACATACCTTGCCTCGGTCCGGCCTCGCTGTCTGTCTACAACAACCTTCCTGTCTCTCCAAACATCAGCGTAATAGCCAGGGTTGCCAGGTTTTCACAAAAAAACCCGCCCAATTACTACTCAAAACTAGCCAAATCGCGTTTTGAGGGGATCCCCACGGTAAAAATCGCATTCCGGTGGGGTAAAATACACGTTTTTGGTGCGGTAAATATCACGTTACTGGGGTCGCTTAAACTCACGGACATGAAAAACAACCCGCAGCAAAAGTGGTCCAATTCGGCGGAAAATTGCGGACTTGGCAACCCTTGTATTAGCGCAACGTCTTCTTCTTCTTGTTTAATGGCGAATAACTCCTAAGGAACATTGTCGACACCTACTGTACTGTAAAGCAGGAATGAATCAGTGCTTGATACATGCAAAACAATTCACTATAAGTAGCTCCCCATTTTGCCACCATATACACATTAAAATTGTGTTCTTTTTTTAACTGCAGTTATTTAAGTTTCCCTCCCTATAGTAGTATTGCAGCAGTTTTGAAATGCTGTCCTCTTTGTATTTTTAATAACCTTTTTAACATAAGCTCTTTTCTATGACTGCTTCTGGGGTGAGATTTCTTTTTAAAAACTAAAAGACTGAATAAGCTTCTTTTTTGCACTAAAAATCGTTTATCTGTTTGTTCACTTCACTGATTTGCACTCTATCAGCAATGTGCCTTGTGCTGCTTTATTTTTTTTAAATTTTATTATATGTCTTTTTTACATTCCCTTATTGTAAAGTTTTATCTACATTTTATATTTGATCTAGATTTTTAGGCTCTTCTGTTAATGTTATCTGTATGCACCGGGGGTCTGAGAGTAACGCAATTTCAATTCTCTGTATTTATGTACTGTACATGTGGAAGAATTTACAATAAAGCAGACTTGACTTGACTTGACTAAAATGCTTTATTCCTTTCTCTGATTGCTGTTGAGTATTCATCTGACCAACATGGTACATTCTTTCTTATACTTGTACCACTTTAGGATTAGGGTTGCAAAGGGGTGGAAAATCTCCAGTAAATTTCTGGAAACTTGACAGGAATTTATGGGGATTTATTGGAAATTTATAGAAACTGTATCATATAAAAAGATAAATATAACATGTTGTTTGGTCATACAAGCATGCAAACTAATACAAATTGTAAAAATGAAATTTTGGGGATTTTTTGAAGCCCGTGATACTTTTTCTCAAAATTCACTGATGGATAAAAACTGAAAAAGAACAGCATTTATTTAAAATAGAAATCTTTTCTAACAATATAAGTCTTTACTATCACTTTTTAGCAGGTTAACACATCCTTTTTGAATAAAGTATTAACCTCTTTAAAAAAAGAAAGATCTAAAAATTACAGACCCTAAACTTTTAAATGGTAGTACATTTTATTATATATATATATGTATATATATATATATATATATATATATATATATATATATATATATATATATATATATATAGAAAATAAAAAAGAACAGCATTTATAATAAATATATATATATATATATATATATATATATATATATTATAAATGCTGTTCTTTTTTATTTTCTATTCATCAAATAATCCTGAAAAAAGTATCACAAGTTATAATATATATATATATATATATATATATATATATATATGTATGTATGTATGTATGTATGTATGTATGTATGTATGTATGTATATATATATATATATATATATATATATATATATATATATATATATATATATATATATATATATATATATATAGCAGCACCACAGTTTCAAAAATTTAGAAATCTGAATATTATATGATTTCTGAAGGATCATGCTACACTGAAGACTAGAGTTATGGCTGCTGAAAATTCAGCTTTGCATCACAGAAATACATTGGACTTTAAAGTAAACAGAAAAACATTATTTTAACTTGTTATAATACTTCACAATAAAACTGTTTTGTTTTGTATTTTTGATCAAACAAATGCATGCTCGATGAGCATAAGATGTTTCTTTCCAAAAACATTAAAAATAGTAATGTGTCCAAACTTTTGAACAGTACTGTATAGACTTCTGTATGATAACAGAAAAATGGCTAGCAGAAGGTAGAAAAGGATTACAGCTTGAGCTTGCTAGCAGCTAATGATACATTACCTACCATATCTGATTCACTGGCTAGCTGTAACACATTTTGGTATTTGCTAGTTAAATTATAAGGCTGCTAAATAAATGTCCCTCACTTTACTGTACATATCACCCTCAGGACAAACAAGCTGTAAATGAGTTTGTTTCGCTATTAGAACGCTATTTTTTTAAAGCTCATTATTTTGTGTATTTGGTGTAATTGAATATGTTGACATGCTTTAATGTTAAAAAAACACATTATTTTTCAAATACTGTAAATTATTTAAAGGTCCTCTATCTCTGTCTTAAACGAGTCGCTTTCTACAAAGCCCCTCTTTTTGACAAGCGCAGTCTGCTCTGATTGGCCAACTGACACAGTGCATTGTGATTGGCTGAACGCTGCAAGTACTCATTGGAAATGTAACGCCCCTTTTCATAATTGCTATAATGTCCTTAGTTTTACCATCAGTTCAAGCTCGAAAGGGGAACAGAGTGGAGTGACAGACACAGTGATGAAGCTCATATGTGTTTGCAGTACCTAAACCACGAATGTTTAAGACATGACTTCACTGTTTGACCATCTCTCTCTCTCTCTCTCTCTCTCACACACACACACACACACAACAACATGCAAAACTCTGCGTTTGAAGTCCATAGCAAATACTTAAACTAATAACAAAACATACTTCCAGTAGCTGATTCAGAAGCACCAGATTGTTGTTGCAAAGTCAGAATAACCTCCTCTCCTACACTGTAAAAAATTATTTAGCAGTTTAGTTGTTTCAATGAATTTTTTTATGTTGACACAACTTGCAGTTACTGAATTTGTTCATACAACAAAAATTTTTAAGCTTTCAGTGTCTCAACTAGTTTGAAAGTTGACTGAACTAGGTCATTTGTCCTCATAACTTAAAAAAATTTGTTGACTCAATTCAATAGCAATATCACGTTCACAACATCACTTATCGCGAGATCTGGTCATTCTCCTGAATGCTGTTGAAGAGAGAAGAAGGTCGTCAGCCATTCTAGTCAGTTTCTCCTCAAAGTTTGGACATTTGACTAGAATACAACTTTGGTAAGTAAAATATTCGTATTTATTGGCTTAATGTGTAAAATTACATTTGTTGTCTCAGAAGAGTAAGTATTGTTTAAAGAGTCGTATATTCTGTATGTAAGTTACTGTATGTAAATGTGTAAATTCGCGGCACTCTGAAGCCTCGAAATACAGGCGGTTCCACAGTATTCTCCTTATAAATATTAAAACAGATATTCTCCCATGCGGGACAGCGGAGCTGAACTTATGTGGAGCACGATAAAAATACAGTTTGTATGTATTATTTGATCCCAGGGCTGCGTTAGAGGCCGTGCAAACAGAGCGCGAGAGCTCAACGCGGATCACTGTATGGATTAAGAACGGCGGGAATAAAAAAAAAAAGGAACTGCTCTAAACCTGACAGCGTAAGACATTCGTCAGAATATACATCGATGAAACATTAGGAGAAAAAAGAAGATTCCTACTCGAACTGTGTCTTTTCTGCATGTTATAAGGGAAACAAATGATCACCATAGATGAGCACCTCCCTCAGAGTTCTTCTGGAGCGCGTATCTTAACGTTACATTTGATATCGCTGACATAAGCTTAGTTCTGATGATTTTTTTTTACAGTCTACGGTTCAGATGAAGTTCTGAAGGTAGCGTTACAAACTCTTCTTTCAGTTTTCTGAAGTAACGTTAGTCATTCAAGTGCCTCGCTAGACCTAGAACCCAGTGTAATACTGCGTGAATAACTGTTTTTATATAGTCTATGGTGAATATACGGTCATAAGTAAATTGCGTACGTTTAAATCTATATATTTTAGAATAAAAGTAATAATATCATATATCTTGTATAAATAGAGATACAATAACGATCGACACAAATGTGTTAAATTTCCTTTTATTGTGTTATAATTATGTGTTGTGTCATTTAAAAGCATTGTCTGGATGGTATAGTTTGTCTTTGGCATTTAATACAAACTTGTCAATACATTTGTCTTTCTCTGTAAAGATTTATTTATATGTATGTTTATTATTTTACAGTGTTTTAACATGTTTTTGTATTTTTCATGTTTATGATATTTTTGAATGACTGAAGATTCAGAGCAGAATTCAATAATCCTGTGGATGGACCGCAGCGAGTCCTTTTGCAGTTATCCATCAAAAAGATATGCAGACATAATGGAATTGGCATTTACATTGTAGAGCTTGGACGAAGTTGTAAGTAAATTTATTTATTTATAAATGCACATTTATTGGAGTCTATATGCTTTACAATTGTAAGGCCCTGTTTAATGCATCCCTTTGTTTTTATTAAAGCACACAGGCTCTGCGCAGGAATTCATCAAGGACATGACTGCTGGGATCACGCTTGTGGATGACCAAACTGAGCACCATCAGTCTGCAGTGATGTGATCCAGGTAAAAGAAGAAGAAGAAATCTGGGTGATCTGGGGTTGTAACTCGTTGTTAGACGATCTGTGTACTGTGTTAGACGATCTGGGACTGGGACTAACAGAAATAAACTAATTCAGGTTTAAAACAACTTGAGGTTTAGTAAATGACAATTTTCTTTCTTTTTCTTTTTTGGGTGAACCCTTTACGAAAATGTAGATATTTGCATTGGAAAACAGCTTCAAAATTTAGAGAACATAATTTGACATTATTTTCCCCAGTTTTATTCCGTGAATTTTCTATAGTTGGTATTTAAAATGTCTTTATAAAGTGTTGAATTTATCTTCATAAAACTACCAGAAACCCTGTTTATGGACATACCCATTCTTTATTATTTTGCTGAATACTGTTCTGAATCCTGAAAAATGTTCAGTTCTAGCATATTGGCCATTAGCAACTTTGCTTAAAGGATTGTTTCACCAAAAAAATTAAATTAGGCCATATTTTACTCATTCTCAAGGCACCCTATGTGATTTTCTTCTTTCAGACGAATCTGATCTGAGTTGAATTTAAAATTGTCCTGGCTATTCCAAGTTATTTAATGGCAGCAGACAGGTGTGTTTTTTTTTCTCAGCAGTCCAAAAATAGTCAAATAAAATGCACCCATCCATCAATAAAACGTGTCTCACGTGGCTCTGGGGGGTGAATAAAGGCTTCCTGTCGCAAATCGATGCACTTTTTGTAAGAAAAATATCCATATTTAAAAAGTTGTAAACACTTTTTTTTTTCTCTTCCACTGACTATCATAGGTGCAAGCCTAATTTTGTGATTCTACTTTGTGATTGGCGTATTGTTGTCTCCTCCGCTCTTCCGTGTTCGTCACTAATCACCGGTGCATGCATGACCCCTATGTCCTATTTTCATCCACCTGGAATGGCTCTTACGAAAGTGAGAGAAAAGGGTTTAAATATGTTTTGAATAACATTTTAAATATGTATTTTTTTTTTATTACAAAAACACATGGATTCGCTACAGGAGGACATTATTCACCTCTCAGAGCCATGTGAGGTACTTTTTATTATGAATTGATGCACATTATTTGACTACTTTTGGACTGTTGAAAAAAACACCCACCTATTGCCATAAATATTTTTTTATATAATCCGACTGGATTTGTCTGAAAGAAGAAAGTCATACACACCTACAATGCCATGAGGGTGAATAAAACATACATTGGTTAACCAACCCTTTAGGGCCATTTCATAGTCAACTCATCTGTAGGCATACGTGTCCCCGAGGCTACGCATCGTTATGCTTCGGCCGCCATTATGCGTCGGTGCGTAGCCAAATGTGTGGTCCTAGTTTTTGATACGCGACGTGCCGATTCACGCAATACTATGCGTTGTCGGTGGGGGCGACATTGCAAGTATTGTACATTAATTCAAGTATATTGTGTTTACAAAAGAAGAAGGTATACAATGAATTGAATACAATGGCGGGCGAAGAGGAAAAATTATACGAACTTATACATATTCATCCACATTTATACGATAGTTCATCAGCAACAGAATGCACTCCTCTTCAGTTGCCATTGTAATCTGAATATCACGCGAGCCGACTCTACTAATATCACCCGACTCTACTACCCCCTGTTGCGTGAGCCGTGTATTGCATACACGCATCAACCGTGACGCTTGCGTTCACTGTTTAGACTATGAAAAGGAGTGCGTCGCTCGCGTTTCTTGCTCGCGTTTCCCGCGTTGACTATGAAACGGCCCTTAGGAGTCATGCTTTACTCTGAACATGCAGTGCAACAGACTATTATTTAAAAGGAATACCTATTTACACCAATATATTTTCTGATAATTGTATAAATGGTGTGACAGATTAGACACTTAGAATCAGATTAAGAAAAAAAACCTGAATGTTGTATTGGTTTGTCACATTTTATGTCATTCAGAAATCATGTATAATACCAGTGAAGAAAATAATTTCCCCCCATTTTTAGTATAGTTGGTTCTGGGGGTGTATTTTACACTTATCTTCCCATGGGATTTTAAACTCTTTGTGTTCAGCAGAACAAAGAATTTAGTACAGGCTTTTAACAGTTTAATACAGGAAGTTATTTTGAATGTTTCTAAACGAAACCGTTGAGGAGCACCATTTAATTTTGACTTTCATTTTTGGTTACATTTTTCTAAATATCTTCCACTTGAAGGTGAATTACACTTACACACATATGTACAAACACACAACTTTAATAGTGTATGTACATATGTGTGTTCGTTTATAAATTTTTTAAGTAATGTAATATTTTTTTTCTTTTCCCAGCCATCCAGTGACATTAAGGATGTTGATAAAGAAATTGAAGAGGGCATTCTGATTGTAACTGAGGAACAGCAATGTGATGTGCTTCCCAAGGAATAACCAACATTGGTCTCATTTGGACATCCTGTCATCACTGACATCTCCCATGTCCCCAAGGCATATGGACTCCTAATGGGTCTGTATGCAGTGAACATCCACCACCTCCAGCGCATTCAATACACCATTGAGGCTCTGCAAAAACTTGTGAAGATCAGCTGCTCCCACCATGTGCTCGCTACAGCGGCAGGAACTGTAGGTGTGGGGGAGTGAATGTCCAGCGCTCTCTCCACCCTCAACACCACAAATAAGGTGTCCTTGAGCAAGGCACAACTTCTCCCTGGGCGCTGCAGCATAAATGGCTGCCCACTGCTCTAGGTGTGTGTTCACGGTGTGTGTTCACTGCTGTGTTTGTGCACTTTGGATGGGTTAAATGAAGAGCACAAATGTATGTCATGTCACTTTCACTTTTCAGTGTTCATGATGTGTCCATCGGCTCCACAGCACTCTTTCTTAAAAAGTAGTGTTTTTTTTTTTTTTTTTTATAAGGAAAGGTTCTTTTGTGCCTTTCACTATATAGAATGTACATTAAAGTTTACATGTCATGACTTGGAATATGCATGTTCTCATGTAAACAAATGTTTTTTCACCTCTCATTTTCTTAAACAGTATGTACACATTTTCAGTATGTAGCATTATGATGGGGGACGAGTTTGGAAACTTTCAAGATCCTTCTGATGTTAACACCTCTGTCTGGTCAAGTTGTGCTGTGACATTTAGAATCTGACTTTAGATCTTTGTGCTTCCATGTGCATTCATTCCATTTATATCTTATTATACAGAAGTACAGTACACTCATTTTTTGTAACTAATTGTGATATTATATACATATATCTTGGTTTCTCATTTTGACCATGACTTGCATTATGGTGGGGGGAGTGCATGTGAACTTGTGCAGGGTTAATATGCAGAGTTCAACCTTCTGATTTTCATATTGCATTATGAAATTAAAAACAATCCCTGTGGTTTTGATCTGATGAATTGAAATGCAACTATTTGTTTCTCAATCCCATGCCAATGTTATTTATTATACATCACACTTTCAAGTGTCGGTTCAGATCTTTAGACGTGTTTGTATTTTGCATTTTTTGTTTTGTTTATCAATTATCAGTTGATGTGTTGACAGCAAATTGCTTGTTCAATTTAAATGTGAATGAAAGTGTTGTCTCTATCATTAAATAAATGACATTAAAAAAGTGTTTTGTCATCTTTATTTAAACATTTAAGGCAGTGGAGTAACATTTGTTTATGATTATTGATCGAAGTAAAAAAAAATCCCTGTTGACACAACATGATTTAGTTGACTGGACTAGAAAATAATAGTCAAGTCAACTTAAAGAAATTTGTTACCTGGACTAACTCCACTCTAGTTTGAAGTTGTTTCAACAAGATTTTTTTTGTCAAGATAAAAAAAAATTTTTAGGCAGCGGGGTAACAAAATATTTTTAGTTGACTCAACAAATTCTTTTTTACAGTGTAGGTTCACGAAACGGTCGTCCATAAAATGCGTTGCTGTTCTGTTGTAAGTGATATTAAAGAACTGTCTGAAGCCCAAATAAAGTGCTTTAGCTTTCACCTAGAAACACACAGCATCTCCCTGACATGACTTCTTCAACACTAACTGCGGTTACTGAAACTACGCCTTGTTTCTCTGCGTGAACATTTGGGCTGCATTACGCAAATATTTCCACATAGTGACATAGACATGTAGAGGGGTGTTTGAACGAGGCGTTTTGGGGGGCATGGCAGAGTCTTAACTTTTATAAAGAATGTCTCTTTGGATTTGAGACTTTAGTCTTTGCTACTTTACAGATCTTCTTTATGCAACAAGAGCTTGTAACACTCCGAAGAGAAAGGAAAAATAAAAGTCGCATCATATGCCCCCTTTAGCTATGGATTTATTATGAACACACAGCTTTTCGCTTCACAAGATCTTAATTGGTGGATTAGAGTCGTGTGGATTATTGTTAAATTTATATCACCTGTTTGAACTCTCATTCTGACGGCACCCATTCACTGCAAAGGATCCATTGGTGAGCAAGCTTGATAAAATGCTAAATTTCACCAGATCTGTTCAGATGAAGAAACAAACTCATCTCAGGGACAAGAATGACCCTGCATAGGCTAACAGCAATTTTATTACAATAGAAATATTAATGACAAGTGCCTTGTGAATATTTTACATTTTACCTGTTTCTTTGATGAGACTGCATTCTTAGTACTAGAGGCTGTGCTCTATTTTATACAGCATAGCTTTATTTTCATCTGATACAGCTCAAATAACAAATGTAGCATGAACTGCAAAAGATGCACAAACATTTATTGAAAAGCATTTTATTTTTCTGATGAATTTGATACTCTGTGGCATAGAAAACCCACCATTTCTTAAATTGAGATGTATGAGTGACAACAGTGAAACCATGGGAGAACCTGTGACAATTACTGTAGTTGTGATAAGCTGTTGTCTTCTAAAGTAGGAGAATCTACATTTTTCTAGGAATGTCTTCAGATGAACTTTGTGTCTGAATAAGTGTATTACAGCAAATGAGACAGCATGCCATTAAAACATGCCATACATCATGTTTAATACAGGACTGAATTGTGTGTTGTCTGTCACTCAGAGGAATGAAGGTCAAGGAGTACTCTGAGGTTCTGCAGGTAGGCCTACTGGAAAGAAATTGGTTTTAACCTCACCCAACCCAGTCTAGAAATGTATTTTAAAGCAGATGATAATGTTTGCCTTATTGGGTGGAGTGGAAGGAATAAACTTCCCTGTGACTAAATGAAGTGTGATGGGTATTGAAGAGAGGGGACTCAAATGCGAGGGCAAAATGACAGTCTTTAATCCAACAAAGGAAAGCCACAGGAAAATCCAACAAAGGAGTACAAAGATGAAAACTAAGGAAGACCCGAAGGCTGGGTTAAACTAACACAGGAAACCTCCGTGGCTGGAACTACCAGAAGGCTGGCGAGGTGGAGGCTTTGATTGGGCTCAGGGGAGAGCCGGGGATCGGTGCTCGCAGTGCGGGGCGGTAGCGGCGTAGAACAGCAGGTAAGGTTCTGTGGGGTATAAAGGGTGAGCACAGAGAGGTACAGGTAGCGATAGTAGATAACTAACTTCACCCCGGCTAGACAGGACAGGACCAAGACAAACTGCTAACACGGACGCCAAAGGCAACGGCTTCATTCGGAAGTAACAATCTGACAATGAGACACGGGAACGAGAGGGTAGAAGTAGCCCAAATAACAAGGCAAGATGAGAACCAGGTGGAGGGGGAATTATCTTAATGAGAAGTGAAGACAGCTGTGACACATAAGCGAAGAGCGAGGGAGACAGGAGGGGAAAAACCAGCAGGGGGAGACAGAGGGAGAAGAAGAGAGAGATAGAGACAGGATCATGACAAGACCATGACAGTACCCTCTCCTCAAAGAGCGCCTCCAGGCGCTCCAGCGGGGAAATGCTGGCGAGACCGGAGGAAATCATCAATGAGCGAGGGGTCCAGGATATCCTTAGGGGAGACCCAACTCCTCTCCTCAGGACCATACCCCTGCCAATCGACTAAGTATTGGTAACCACGACCCCGACGCCGCCTATCTATGATCCTGCGGACGGTGTAGACCGGGGAGTCTTCGATACGAACGGCAGAGAAGGACGTGGGAGGGGGGGAGCGAGAGGTCGGTTTAATGCAGGAGACGTGAAACACCGGGTGAACACGACGAAGATTATGCGGCAACCGGAGTTTGACGGCGACAGGGTTAACGATCTTGATAATGCGGAACGGCCCGATGAAGCGGGGAGCCAGTTTACGGGAGTCAGACTGGAGGGGTAAATTAGATGTAGAAAGCCAAACCCTCTGACCCGCGGCATAGCGAGGACTCTTGACACGCGATTTATTGGCAGCCACGCACATGCGTCTCTTAGAACGACAAAGTGCGGATCTCACCCTCTTCCAGGTTCGTTTACAGCGACTGATAAAGGTCTGAACGGACGGGCAGTGAGAATCGGTCTCTTGGGACGAAAATAAGGGCGGTTGATAGCCGAGGCAACATTGAAAGGGAGAGATACCAGAGGCTGAGGAGGGGAGGGAATTATGAGCATACTCAGCCCAGGAAAGCTGTTCGACCCAAGATGAGGGATTGCGAAAGGCTAGACTGCGGAGCATGCGGGCAACAATCTGATTGGCTCGCTCGGCCTGGCCGTTAGTCTGTGGGTGAAAACCCGAGGAAAGGCTAGCAGTGGCCCCTATGAGACGGCAAAATTCTTTCCAGAACTGCGAGGCGAATTGCGGACCCCTATCGGACACGACATCGGTGGGCAACCCGTGATACTTAAACACATTATCAATCATAATCTGGGCCGTTTCCTTCGCAGAGGGAAGTTTGATAAGAGGAATGAAGTGCGCCGATTTTGAGAAGCGATCGACTACCGTCAGGATGACAGTCTTGCCGGCTGAGGGCGGAAGACCGGTGATAAAGTCGAGAGCTATATGGGACCACGGGCGAGAGGGAACAGGTAGCGGTCGGAGAAGACCAGCAGGCGGAGAGTTGCCTGCTTTGGTTTGGGCACAGACAGAGCAGGCAGCGATAAAGCGGCGCGCATCACGTTCTAAAGAGGGCCACCAGAAACGCTGGCGGATAAATGCGACAGTGCCTCGAGCACCGGGATGAACCGCTAGTCTAGAAGAATGGGCCCATTGAAGAACCGCTAATCGTGTGGGAATGGGGACAAAAAGGCTGCCCCTAGGGCAGTTACGGGGAGTAGCGACGTGAGAGAGAGCGCGTTTAACCTGTCTCTCGATTCCCCAGACCGTAGCCCCCACCACCCGACCGGAAGGGATAATTTCCTCTCGGGGGGTGCGGCCGACCGAGGGATCGAAGAGTCGAGACAACGCATCTGGTTTACCGTTCTTAGAGCCCGGACGGTATGAAATGACAAAATCAAAACGCGTAAAGAAAAGGGCCCAGCGAGCCTGACGCGAGTTCAATCTCTTGGCGGAGCGAATGTATTCTAAATTGCGATGATCCGTTAAAACAATAAAAGGGACAGAGGATCCCTCTAACCACTGCCGCCACTCACCCAACGCCAGGCGGATGGCGAGGAGCTCTCGATTCCCGACATCATAATTACGTTCAGCGGGGGAAAGGCGGTGGGAGAAGTACGCGCAAGGGTGTATCTTATTATCCGACGCTGACCGTTGGGAAAGAACGGCTTCCACCCCCACCTCGGAGGCATCGACCTCAACGATAAACTGTCTAGAGCTATCTGGGGTGCGGAGGATGGGTGCGGACGTAAAAAGGGTCTTTAGCCGGTCAAACGCCTCCTGCGCAGAACCGGACCAACTGAAACGAGACTTAACCGAAGTGAGGGCAGTGAGTGGCGCGGCCACCTGACTGAAGTTGCGTATAAAGCGGCGATAAAAATTAGCAAAACCGAGAAAGCGCTGTAGCGAGACACGAGACTCAGGGACGGGCCAATCGAGCACGGCCTGGACCTTGGTAGGGTCCATCTTGATCCCCTCTGCCGAGATAACGGAGCCTAAAAACGTTATAGACGAAGCATGAAAGGAGCACTTCTCGGCCTTAACAAAGAGTCGATTCTCAAGCAAACGTTGGAGAACGCGGCGAACGTGCTGCACATGAACCTGGAGAGAGGGCGAAAAAATCAAAATGTCATCGAGATAGACAAAAACGAATAAATTGAGCATATCCCGAAGGACGTCATTGATCAGAGCCTGAAAGACAGCGGGGGCGTTAACCAATCCGAAGGGGAGGACCCTATACTCGAAGTGGCCGAGGGGCGTGTTAAAGGCGGTCTTCCACTCGTCCCCCTCCCGAATGCGTACGAGATGGTAGGCGTTACGTAGGTCGAGCTTGGTAAAGACTTTTGCCCCCTGCAGGATATCGAAGGCTGAGGACATCAGTGGCAAGGGGTAACGGTTCTTAATCGTGATGTCGTTCAGCCCCCGATAATCAATGCATGGGCGTAAAGAACCGTCTTTCTTCTTAACAAAAAAGAATCCGGCGCCGGCAGGCGACGAGGACGGAACGATTGTGCCGGCGCTGAGAGACTCAGATAAATAATTCTCTAAAGCCTCCCGTTCGGGAGCAGAAAGAGAATAGAGCCTACCCCGAGGGGGCGTGGTCCCCGGGCGGAGATCAATAGCGCAGTCATACGGACGGTGGGGCGGAAGAGACATGGCTCGAGAACGGCTGAACACCCCTCGCAAATCGTGATACTCCTCCGGAACCCCAGTCAGATCTCCCGTCTCCTCCTGCAACACAGAAACAGAAGACACGGGGGGAACAGCCGAGGCTAAACACTTAACATGACACGACAACTTCCAAGACAAAACAGACCCCCTAGCCCAGTCAATGTGTGGATTGTGAAGTTCTAACCAAGGGTGCCCCAGTACTAAAGGGGTAAAAGGAGATTGAAAAATTAAAAAGGAAACTGTCTCTTTATGGTTGCCAGAAATGGTTAGAGTTAAAGGGATAGTCTGTTTCTGTACCCTAGGTAGGGCGCTGCCATCAAGGGCAAATAAAGAGGTGGAGTCTCTTAGCGGTGTGAGCGGAATACCTTGTTGGAGCGCCCACTTCTCATCCAAAAAGTTTCCCTCGGCCCCAGAGTCGATCAAGGCCGCACAGGAGGCTGACGACCCCGCCCACTGGAGATGCGCTGGAAGTATCGTGCAGGAAGTGGAAGGGATGGACTTAGTGGTAGCGCTCGCCAGTAACCCTCCTCCTACTGGCGAGCGTTGGCTTTTACCGGACACGAAAACACAAAGTGAGAGGCACTAGCACAGTACATGCAGAGGCGGTTAGAGATCCTCCTCTGACGCTCCTTAGGCGAAATACGCAGACCACCCAGCTGCATGGGTTCCGGTTCTGAGTGGGAGGGGCTGACTCGAGGCGGCGAGAAGAGACTCTCCTCTAGGCGATGAGCACGACGGCGCTGATCAAACCGTCTCTCCACCCGGATGGCCAGGTCGATAAGGTCGTCGAGCCGGGCGGGGATTTCACGGACGAGGACCTCGTCCCGCACCTCTGGAGACAAGCCCTCCAGGAAGCGAGCAGTCAGTGCGGGCTGGTTCCACCCACAGGTGGTAGCGAGGGTCCGGAACTCAACGGAGAAATCCGGCACGGATCGTCTTCCCTGCCGGAGTGTGGAAAGTCGACGGGACGCCTCCTCTCCGTAGGCGGAACGGTCGAAGACCCGGATCATCTCCTCCTTGAAGCGCTCAAAGGTTGAGGTACACTCTGCCTCCGTCTCCCAGTTGGCCGTTCCCCATTCGCGAGCCCGCCCGTGGAGGAGTGAAAGAACGAAAGCCACCTTGGCCCTCTCCTTAGCATATGTAACGGGCTGGAGCGAGAATACCACCTCACACTGGGTAAGGAAAGCGCGGCACTGAGTTGGCTCACCCGAATAGACCGGAGGATTGTTTATCCGAGGCTCCGTCTGACCCGGAGGAGAATAAGAGGCGGAAGGCTGGAGACGCAGGTTGTGGACCTGGCTGGACAGCTCGGACATTTGGGCAGCCAAAGAACCGACGGCGTGTCGGGTAGCGGAGATGTCTTCCTCATGCCTCCCGAGGAGGACGCCCTGGTGCTCAACGGCGGTCTGGAACGGACTGCCACTCGCTGAGTCCATCGTGGTCAGATTGTTCTGTGATGGGTATTGAAGAGAGGGGACTCAAATGCGAGGGCAAAATGACAGTCTTTAATCCAACAAAGGAAAGCCACAGGAAAATCCAACAAAGGAGTACAAAGATGAAAACTAAGGAAGACCCGAAGGCTGGGTTAAACTAACACAGGAAACCTCCGTGGCTGGAACTACCAGAAGGCTGGCGAGGTGGAGGCTTTGATTGGGCTCAGGGGAGAGCCGGGGATCGGTGCTCGCAGTGCGGGGCGGTAGCGGCGTAGAACAGCAGGTAAGGTTCTGTGGGGTATAAAGGGTGAGCACAGAGAGGTACAGGTAGCGATAGTAGATAACTAACTTCACCCCGGCTAGACAGGACAGGACCAAGACAAACTGCTAACACGGACGCCAAAGGCAACGGCTTCATTCGGAAGTAACAATCTGACAATGAGACACGGGAACGAGAGGGTAGAAGTAGCCCAAATAACAAGGCAAGATGAGAACCAGGTGGAGGGGGAATTATCTTAATGAGAAGTGAAGACAGCTGTGACACATAAGCGAAGAGCGAGGGAGACAGGAGGGGAAAAACCAGCAGGGGGAGACAGAGGGAGAAGAAGAGAGAGATAGAGACAGGATCATGACAAGACCATGACATGAAGTCCTTTTAGACTGTTTTTAATGCCCCGACCTGTTTCTCCCATGTCTCCCTGAGAGCCTTGTTATAGAAACTGAAGCGTATTGCCTATTGCCATCTTCTGGTTGATTTTAAGCATGACATTTTGTCTGGTAGGTTTGTGTTGTCTACAAATGGCAGAATAAATAATTTACCTATGGACATTACTTCATATTAAAAATGTACAAATGATTCATTTCATGTGCATCACACAATATCTATAATATACTAACTAAATACTAAATTAATATTTTTTTAATAATAATTCTACAGTTTATTTGTTTTAAAAATACTGTTATAATATTATTTATTAGTTTAACATAAAACAAATCCCCTTAACGTGAACATTACAGAGCTCTGAACACTCTCATGAAGTGCATGTTTCATTCATACTCGAAGCCTCAGGGCACTCTCGTGCAGAAAGTACAAAATAAACTCAGAGAAATAATAACTTATGACATGCAGGAAATCCCTAATATGGACAAAAGAATCTGTCTATCACTGTAGCTGAGCTGAATAAAAAGCAACAATGTTACGGATACAACGTGAAGACAATAAACACACGATTGCGAAAATATATGGTTTATGTGTGTTTTTTTTCCAGTTATCTCCAATAAATAAACTATATGAATAATGCAGTACTGATTGACATATCATTTAGTATAGAAACTATAAGATACATTTCCTGCCTTATTCTGTGATAAAAATGGGAAAAATGTGCAGTAGCCTTTATAAACCAACCATAAAATCGCCATTAGGAAACTACTGAACAAAAATATTAAAGCCATTTGCTGCAGCTAACATTACTTCCAAAGGCTACACACAGGAATATAAACAACAGATGTGCATGCTCTCTTCACATGGTTCTTGTAAAATAATAATAATTTCATAAAGAGTAAACATGCACACGCTCTGCTGAGAACTCCAGTCACCAGCAACCGCAGACGTTATTGAAGCAAAATTACTGAAGATGTCTGAACGTGATGGATCATCCCGGATGAGATCGTCAGGTGAGAAGTCATCATGTGGATAATTCACTGCTTAATTATTCATTCATTAATTTTACTAATAGCTATATTGGGCAGGCCTTCACAAAAGGGGGTTTAATAATAATAAAGAAAAATGAATAAAGAAATTGCCTTGACAAACGGGCAATTTGGGCATCAAGGGGAAAAGGCTCTGCAAGTGCCTGCAGTACCAAACAGGCAAATGTTTACTTCAAGAATGAACAAAGTAGTGTTGATGAGTTTGAAGTGCAGTATTTGACCAAACAGATCAAACTATGTGAGGAATTTGAACAGCGCTCTGAGCTGCTGAGGACAGTCGCACAGTGGCGTGTAAATTTTAAAGATGTGATATTGTGTGGTGATAACTTGTTAGTGTTGTTACAATGGGACAAAGAAATGGTATTATTGTGTATTTACACCGAAATTTGTTCTTCTACTTTTTACGACTAAGGCCCAAAGACTCATTCCCTTGTCTCTCGTATTTTTCTTCTAAAGAAAGCAGTAATCTGATGTGTCCTTGTTTCTTTAATCTTAAAAAGGTTTCAGACTGTGTTCATTTGCCAAGACAACGAAAATCTGCCATCAGAAATCAGAACATATCACAAAATCCAAGCATTTTTTTCCCTTCCAATTTCTATGCTACGTATTTATTATTATTGAGTTTTCTACACTATGAAAGAGTACCTTCTGAGCCGTAAAGCTTTCAACAGGGAACAGGTTGATCCATGTAAACCTAAGCTGAAATATGAATGAGCAGTAAACTGGGAAATTCAGACAAACAACATTTTGGACCATTCTCTGTGGAATTGCAAGTATCTCCAGCAAATCCTTTGGCACAGATGCAGAAGAAGGGTTCTTCTCCAATGCCAGTCACACATGTCCCTCCAGTATGACACAGGTTCACCTTGCAGTAATCCCTAGAGACACACATAAGCAGAAGAGAGTGGAATTAAAAAGATTAGACTGGAATTAGATCTTATATTATAATTTGGCAACAGACCGAGTGGTCCTGCATATTAAGCTTCGAGAGATACAACGGAGTAAAAAGGGAAAGAACACTTTCCACGCTTCTCAACAGGATCAGGAGAGTACAAAAGATTAGAGATGTGAGCAGCATAGCCAATGCATGCCTACTTTCTAGATAAGTGGACATGAAACAGAGCTCATATTGTGTTATTGTTATGTTTATAAGAATTAGTGCAGCACAAAATGTATCCAAAGAAACATAAATAGCAAACAACTCAAAAGAGCGGCCTAATCAAAGGCAGCTCATGTTTTATTCGGGAAGCATCAGCATTCATTACACTTCATTCTGGCAGACCAACATTACAGAAAAGGCATGAACACAATGTAAGCATATACATCCGGACGGTTAGAGATCCACATTCTAAGTCCATCTGCATTCCATTTAACAGGATAATATAATTATTTGGATAGAATAAATAAAATATAATGAATTAGACAAATAAAGAGAAATCAAACCACAGATTGTTTTTTTTTTTTTTTTTTACTATTAAAAAAGTTTTATGATGCAGATGCCTTTGTACAAGATGGTCTAAACTAGACTAAGGGGAAATGATACACTACATGAAGTAAAAAAAAAATAAACCTCTTCATACAATAAGCAACATTAACTATTTAAGTAACGTACTGTAATGCAGTATTATTTCCTTGTGCTTTCTGTATTATAACAGGTAAAAAGTTTTCAATCTCTGAGCGATTTTTTTTTTTTTTTTACCGCTAGGTCTCCTGACGTCATCCCCAAAGTGGAGCAGCTAGACTCTCAGCACAGGGTGCGCGCACTGTTCACGTGCACGGATCTGTTGTTGTGTCACACTCGTAACCTAAACGACTCCATACTATTGATAGCTTGCGCTTTAAGAAAAATAAATACGAAATTCATAAATACAAAAACAGTACTGTGTTTTTTTTCGGATGTTTCGTTGAACTAAGTTGTCTACACTGCACTATGCATAATTTTTGGGTAAGCGATTACAATTACATTAGAAATCTTCGAATACTAGCCAGTTCCGTAATCCTATTATCCCCTATTGAAAGTTATCAGTAAACACCCCGTGGGGCTGTGGTAAACATGCTTTGTTTTGTCTCATCGTAAAGAAATTTATACAGCAGCCAGACGGTCCACTCAGCCTTCACTTCCGTGTTGGGCACGCGGTGAAGCACGTGATCCTTTTATGCGCTCTGATCGGTTACTTCCGACTTGGATGATGAAGGTCAAACCTTAATCTCGAATAGTTATAATCCAAGGTATTTGATATTGATATTATATTTAAAGAAGCCTGTTTGAAGCCAATTTTAAAATGTTTTACCATTTTGTTTGTACATCTTTTAGCCATATGGACATCGGAAACTAGACGGGCGATAGTAGTGCTCTGTTGTTTAGTAACAGGCGGGGAGAAAAATCTAGCAAAATAAACGTGGCTGTCCTGAACTGGATTCATCGTCCCGTTCCATCGAATGCATGTCCAATTGTACAGTTAATGTGTTTAGTCTTGCCAGGAGATCAAATAATCAAAAGACGGTAAGTCTAGCATAGAGTTGACATAGATAAGTTTGTCATCACGGGTGTAAATAACAGTCCATCGGGTTAGCCTTAGCTCACTTAGTCAACACACATGAAGATAACAAACCTAGAGCAGATTCAAAGGTGTATACGTGTCATTTACGATTATATTGTGTAATTGTCTTTATTAAATCGCTTGATTTAGTTGACTTTGATAGATAGAGGAGGAAAAGGTGGCCAGATCATCAGGTCTGTATGCATTGCTATGTGCTATTACATTTGCAACTTTCCAGATTCAAATTTTCTGGTTTTAAAAGCTCTGCAAAATCGAAATAATCGTATTATGTAATAAGCCGGTATGATTTGAATATGAACTTGAATGAGTCAGTCAGTGATGTAAGTCCACAGCCGTTCCGGTTTAGAAATATTAATGACTTAATTATAATTGATAAAGTTGAAGTATTGTGCTTGCTTGTTGAATAGGAAGGCAAGAAGGTAATTAAGTATTAGTTAGTTGTTGGATGTTCATTTATTACCATCAGGTTATAACATTATACAATTTTTTGTATACGGCACAATGACAGCATGTTACAGTAATTTGTACTTTAAGCTAGTCCCCTCTTGTGTTTTGTACTGAAGAGTTTTGTTCTTTCACAGAACTGTTAGTGGTGATTCAGGATGGCAGAAGCTCATCAGGCTGTGGCCTTTCAGTTCACTGTCGGCCCTGATGGTATTGACCTCCAGCTCAGTCATGAGGCTCTTCGGCAGGTCTACCTCTCCGGACTTCACTCCTGGAAGAAGAAATTTGTACGCTTTAAGGTACTCTGAGTGTGTTTTTTACATTTTCTGTGGAAGTGTTACGTTTTCAAGATCATTTGTAGATTTAAAGCCGGTCTTGGAGAATTAGATTTGTCATTGTGCCTGCAGAATGGGATTTTGAATGGGGTTTACCCAGGAAGCGCACCAGGGTTCGTGCTGGTGTTGGCGGGGTACTTGGGAAGAGCACATTATTTAAAAGTGGACCCTTCCTTGGGCCTGTTCGTCAAACTTGGCAAACTTGTCCCAGTCAGGTATGTCTGGTTTATTTGTGTTGTATGTTAATTCATATGTGAATGAATTTTGAAATAATACATCCGCCTTGTTGTATTGTGACATGGACTATCATCATCAGTTGTGTTGTGATACTTTACTATCAGGAATCCTCTCCTTTGGCCTTATTGGGTAGTGAAGGGTACATTCTATACAGAATTAAGTATATCGGCAGTCTTCCTGATAACTTACACCTACTGAATACTAAGAATTCTGTGGAAGCTTGTTTATATCACTAAAAAAACAAAACAAAAAACTTTATAGCTTTTTTCTCAGAATTGGGAGCTTACATTATTTTTAGTTACAATGTCAGAATTTTGAGGAGATATAAACTCACGGTTGCAAGTTATGTAGTCAGAATTGTGACATATATACGAATAATTGTGAGAAATAAAGTCACAATTGCGAGATCTAAACGAGAAATTCTTTATTTCTCAGAATTGCAAGTTTACATCTCGCAATTCTGACTTTTATAATTACAGTGGCGAAAAAAAGTAAATTTTTTAGTTTTAATAAAAAGTTTCCATCGATTCATATAATAGTTTTTTCACGTACTATTTTCCCCTTGTTATATAGTTTAGTTATATAGGAATTATTATTAGATGGGAAGTAGGAATATTCAGAAATGGCATGAGTCCATCCAGTTTAATATTTTAAGATGCTTTTAGAACAAATAAGTAATGTTTGGATGACTTGCAAGTCTGGTAGTAGACTTTTTTTTTTCTTAATTTAGTGAATGATGCACAGTTTTTTTTCTCTGTAACCAATTACAAAGTCAGGAAGTGTTTGATGCCTAGTGTTTTAACCTGTTCAAGTTTTAAAAGTAATCTAGTGTGTTCCATCCTTTGTTCTTCTCTTTTTGCAGTAGCTACATGTCTACACATAAGCAGATGTTAGTTGGAGGTGTCATGGTGGGCACTGGTCTGTGGATTGCCATCATATACAGCATGAGGACTGTCCTGAAGGGTCTGCTGTCTTGGCATGGCTGGATGTTTGCTCCCCGTGGCAAAATTACCTGTCAAATTCGACTATGGCTGGTGTGTATTTGTGATAACTGTTTTTTTGGAACAGTTTATGCTCACTAATACATTCTTGGTTGTTTTAAACCCTCTTATTTGTTCTCTGACATTGCAGGTCCTAGTGAAGATTTTTTCTGGCATGCAGACACCAATGCTCTACAGCTTCCAGAACTCTCTCCCTAATTTACCTGTGCCATCTGTGAAGGAGACCATGAGAAGAGTAAGTTATTCACCTTTGCAACAACAATCAGATCAAAACTCAATCAAATGCTGTTTTTATTAAGATGTTTTATTGAGTAATCTAAACGTCAGATCGGAAAAGCCAGGAAAAGCTGCACTTCGTTTAGTTTTTCAATGTGAATTTTGATCACTTGTTTCCAGAGTTAACTTGCTCAGGTGATTATCTACTGATTTTGGAGGTAGGTTGCACAGCGTGGATGAAGTGAGTTAACTTACTAAAACATGCACGCTGTTAAGAACGGTACTAGAAAAACAAAACTAGCTCAATTGCTGGCATTCATTATGAATATGCTTGGATTTCAGTTAATACTAATTTCTTTGACAACCCTGGCAGTGACATTTTGCTTTAAGGTGTGAATTTTAGCTGGGCTTTCTTGTTTTCTCGAAATGTTGCATCCATAGTATCTTGATTCAATCCGGCCACTGCTGAGCGATGAGGAACACCAAAGAATGCAGAGCCTTGCACTTGATTTTGAGAAGAACCTTGGACCAAGACTTCAGTGGTACCTCAAGCTGAAGTCTTGGTGGGCCACCAATTATGTAAGTAAAACACATTTCTCAACAAATCAGTGACCTTTCAGTGAAGAACTGCAGCAGGAGTTTAAGTTCTTGCATTATGTTGTGTGATATCTTCTCCTTTATCAGGGATGCGGACTACTTGCATTTTGGCAAAGTTTGATTAATATTTACAAATACTGAAATAATTTGACAAATGTCGTTTGATTTGTGCATACCTGAGTAGTTCATTCTTATTCACAACTATGTTGTAAAATATAATAGAACAGAATAGAATACATTAATACATTATACATATTCCATCTTTAAAATGGCAAGCTTAATATTTCATCCTTTATACAATTACACACACTACCATTCAAAAGCTTGATAACAGTATTTTTATTTTTATCTATCTTTCAACTTTTCATTGTTATAAATATATATTTTTCCAATGAATTCTGTTCTTTTGAGGTTTAAATCTTTAAAGAAATTGTGGTTTTCACAAAGATAATGAGCAACTGTGATGATCATAATATTTTATTTTAGATTTTTAGATTTGGAAATAATTGGGTTAAACTTTATTTTAAGAGGGTGTCATTGTTACTTTAATTATACATTTTGTTACAGAGTAGGATTAATTACCAATGTTCTATAGGGTTAGGGTTAGAAATTGGTTTTGGTCTTGGGTTAGTTGCATATAATTATGCATAATTGACTGTTATTACTATTTTGCTGTTTTTTCCTTTTCATCTTGGAGTTTGTTTGCTGTGTGTTTCAGGTCAGTGACTGGTGGGAAGAATATATCTATTTGAGAGGTCGTGGGCCAATCATGGTTAACAGCAACTATTATGTAATGGTAAATAGACCTTGCGGGCTTCACTTGCATATGCAGCTACAATGTGGAGTGTATATATACAGTGGGTATAGAAAAGAATCATCCCCCTTTAAAATAAACACATTTTGTTGCTTTGCTGCCTGAAATGAAGACGGACAAAGTTTTTGTTTTATCCAGCTGTATTCACTCAGTGCTACTTATAACATCCAAGCGACAGATGTAACTGCAACATATCAGGAAAAACAAAAAACAAAAACAGAATGACTGAGTTGGAAAAGGATCACCCCTGTCCTAAAAATGACTTTTAAAGTCAATCAGGTGTAACTAATCACCTTCTCAATGGCACACAAAGCCATTTGCCTTTCAGCTGTGATCATCTGTGGTCACGTTGCTTTGCTCAGCATTAAAATAACTTTCCTGAAGCATTTCCGAACATTTCTAGTAGTGCAAATGAAGTAAACAATCAGCTATGAGTGGCAAGGCACTGTCAAAAGGATAAAGTGGTGGACAAGCACAAATAAGGGGATGGATACAAAAAATAAATAAAAAAGAAACTGCTTTATCAATGCTTAGAAGCACAGTGAAGTGTTACAAGGGTTACAAGAAAAAAAAATCTCCTCTCGAAAGGCCACGTGCAGTCACGTCTGAGCTTTGCCAAAACACACCTCATTCTGATTCTGAGGCAGCTGAGACTAAAATTTTATTAATTGGCCTCAACACTAAATGATATGTCTGGCAGAAGTCCAATACAGTTCACCACCCAAATAACAGCATCCTACAGTAAAGCATGGCGCTGGTAAAATCCTGTTATGGGGGAGTTTCTCTGCAGCAGTGACTGGAGCAGTTAAACTCCACTGAAAATCTGTGGAATGACTTGAAGACAGCAGTCCACCAACACTCACCATTAAACTGAACTGAACTTGAGCAGTTCTGCAAAGAAGAGTGGTGTAGATGTGCAAAGTTAGTAAAGACATACTAGTAGAGACAAAGTTAGTAGATACAACAGACTAAAGGCTGTAAATAAGGCAAAAGGCGGTTTAACAAAATACTTGCATCCATTGATCCATTTTTCTAGCTCTGTGATACTGTTTCTTTTTTTCTGACATGTTGGTGTTATATCTTTCACCTGGAAGTTATAAGTTGCACTGAATACAGCTGGATAAAACAAAAACTGTGTCCATTCGGCTGCAAAGCAACAAATGTGATTATTTTAAAGAGGGGTGATTCTTTTCTATACCCACTGTAGATATATAATAGTCGACAGAGTTTGACTAGATCATATTTTTGTTTGGTCTCAATTAGATTATACATGCATTCTTGGTTTCTGAAACCATTGTTTCCTCTGAACAGGACTTTCTTTACGCCTTTCCTACACATCTGCAAGCAGCAAGAGCCGGCAACATCATTCATGCTATCATGCTTTACAGGATGAACCTGGACCGGGCTCAAATGAAACCGGTTAGACAAGCTACCATATTTTATTGCATCTTTTCTAATAGTTTAATAATTGGTTTTAACCAGCGAGGTTAATACAGAAGTAAAAAAAAAAGGGCTTTATAATTTAATGGCCCAACACTGTAATAACGTATGCCCTCTATCACAAATAAATGGTTAGCACTAACTAACCTAAGGCCTGTTACTAAGAAGATTGATCTCTTTATTTAATCTGGTGAATGTTTCTATATTTCATGTCTCCTGATCATATGGTCAAAATGGTTAAAGTTTTTGCACTAATGAACATGGTTCCACTCTGCTCTGCTCAGTTGGAGCAGCTATTTAATATATGAGGAGACGGGTAAGAGTAGCCAGTCTGATAGACATATAATAATAGACATGTTATTGTATAGGTTCATTGGCAGTTCCATTGACAGTTTATTCTTATGCATGGTAATATAATAACCTTGTAATGACAAGCTGGTGACCAAGGGCTGCACTGCTTAAAATCCCTCTCCATTCATTCCATTCCCTTCCTTTTATTTTATATAGCATAATTGTTCAGACTAGGACCCCAGTCAGTCTTCTTATATCCTAATGATTGCATAATTCTCTCTAGAGCTTCCAATAGTGATTTGTGAGCCTTATCTCATCTGTTACGTTTGTTTTTCACTAGTTCCTCCATCCATCTTTTATTTGACCTCTTCCTTTCTGCTTCACAGTTAATGCTTCAAAACACCATCCCTATGTGCTCGTCCCAGTATGAGTGCATGTTCAACACCAGTCGCATCCCAGGCATAGAAACAGGTACTGAACAATGATAGTCTTTGTGCAGAGAATTTATCTTGAGGCAAATTCAAGTTATAGGGCAAAGTACTTTATATTCCACTTTCCACTGCATGCACACTTTCTACAGTTTTAGTTTAAGGAGCATTGACCGTTCTAGGGTTCTACAGTATAAGGGGGTGGGGGGAGGGAGAATGTAAACCGCGGGACTATCTGTTTTTATCTGAAAGTGGAAGATGTGTTCAGGAAACCTATTTCAAATTTTGACTCTAAAGTGGTTCAGAAATTACATACTTCAGCTCTGACTTCCACATTAGTTCCTTCCTTAATCATTTGCAGCCCATTTTTTTTTAATAATTGTATTATATATAATTGTATTATTGTGTAATAATGGTGTGTATATGTATTTATTTGTATTTGAGTAAAAATATAGTAGGACAGTAATATTACATTCTATGTCAATATATTTTTTAAAAATTGCATTTATTCCTGTGATGACAAAGCTGATTTTTTTATCCATTACACATGTCACATGATATGCCTAAGAAACATTATTATTTATTACCAATTATCACCTTATTACATTATTACCAATGTTGAAAACAGTTGTTTCCACAAATATTTGTTTTCCTAGAGTTTTTTAATATTTAGAAAGTTCATAAGAACATTTTGTTGTTCTTAATTGTAAAAAAAAAATTAATTTTCAATTTAATTCTTTCAATTTAACACACAAAATTTTACTGACCTTGAATGTTTGAAAGGTATTATGTGTGTGTATACATTTTCTTTTTCATTGATTTTCATTGTAATGTAAATGTTTGACTACCTACAAAACATTTCTTTCTTTCTTTCTTTCTTTATTTCTTTCTTCCACCTCCATCTGACTATAGACACACTTCAGCACATGTCTGACAGCAGGCATATTGTGGTGTATCACCGAGGCCGTTACTTTAAAGTGGGGATGTTTTATGATGGGCGGTTACTTTTGCCACGGGAGATCGAGCAGCAGCTGGAGAAGATACTGGCTGACACGTCAGAGCCACAGCCCGGAGAGGAAACCCTCGCTGCCCTCACCGCAGGGGACAGGTATTCACAACGCACCCAACCGCAGGAGTCGCTACCGTCTTCCTTTAATTCATTTCTCTGATCACTTGTCACCACTGTAAATCTTCAGAGGGATGTCAATTTGAAACGAGGCCCTTCTTGTATCTTCTTATCATTTTTACTGAACAGTCAAAACTATTTAGGATGGAGTAAACACTTGTTGTCTGTCTATGTCAGAGTGCCTTGGGCCTGTGCCCGTAATGCCTACCTCAGACATGGCAAGAACAAGAAGTCTCTGGATGCTGTGGAGAAGGCCGCTTTCTTTGTTACACTAGATGACACAGAGCAGCGCTATGACCAAGCAAACCCTGTGGAGTCCCTGGACCGTTACGCTAAATCGCTGCTCCATGGGAAGTGTTATGACAGGTGAAGAAGAAACCATAGCATGTGTTAAGAAAGACCACCTCCTTCTATGCCCCTTTGAAATGCTTTTTCTTAGTCTTTAGGTAATCATTACTGTAACTCCGAGTAGCTTTTATATGATGTACATTTTATTGGTCAATTTCTCCATAGGTGGTTTGATAAGTCCATAAACTTAATTGTCTTCAAGAATGGAACGGTTGGCCTTAATGCAGAACACAGCTGGGCTGATGCTCCTGTTGTTGGCCACCTCTGGGAGGTACACATGCACAAATACTCTACCCTTCAAAGGTTGAAGTCAGGAAGATATTTTTACATTTTAAAACTTTGTTGTATACTTTTATTCAGCACTTAAATTGATTACATTGTTACAGAAAATATTTTTTCAAATAAATGTTCTTTTAAGCTTTCTATTCATCAAACTGTCCTTAAAATCATTTTAAAATGAGAGAAAAAAAGGTAAATCACCATATTAGAATAATTTCTAAAGCATCATGTGACATTGAAAACTGCATTAATGGCTGATACAGATACAGCTTAGCTAAAACAGGAATAACATTTTTAAATATATCAAAAATTGGAGAACAGTTATTTTAAATGGTACTAATATTTCAAAATATTGCTGTTTTTACCGTAATTTTGATCAGATAAAGGCAGGTGAGCATAAGAGACTTCTTCAACAAAGCAAAACAAAAAAGCTTAACATCCCCAAACCTCTGACGAAAAATCACTTCTATTTAATGAAATATAAAATATTAATGTGCTGCTAATGTACATTTTGATGGCATTTTTCATAAAGCAAGTGCTCTCGATGGACCCTGTTAAGTTGGGCTACACCGCAGATGGCCACTGTAAAGGAGAACCTCACCATAATCTTCCTGGACCTCAAAGACTCCAGTGGAATATCCCAACTGAGGTCTGTGTAGGATTCACTTTGTTGTAAAAGTTCTGATAATAGCTCATTTTTTCTCATTCTGTTTAAGTGGATATGAAAGGACCAAGACTTCTTTTGTTTAATGTTCTCTCTGTTGTGTTTTGTGTTTCATGGCAGTGCCAAACTATGATTGCCAACTCTTTGTCTGTGGCCATGGCTTTGGCTGATGATGTGGACTCTCACATCATCCCCTTTAGTGACTTTGGGAAAGGCTTGATCAAGAAGTGCAAGATCAGTCCTGATGCCTTCATCCAGCTAGCATTGCAGCTGGCCCATTATAGGGTGAACGGTCTTATCTGAAATGTTGCAAAATATTCTAGCTTATCGCTCACTTGAAATGGTGTAATGATGTCAATGTTTTTTCATTATACAGGACAAAGGAAAGTTTTGCCTGACGTATGAGGCGTCCATGACACGTTTATTCAGAGAAGGCCGTACAGAAACTGTGCGCTCCTGCACCATGGAATCCTGTGCTTTTGTCCGTGCCATGATCAACAACAAAACGGTATCATGCCAAAAACCACCCTTAAAAGGGATGGTTCACCCAAAAATTTTAATTACCCCAATATTTACTTGCCCTAAAGGCATTCTAGGTGTATATGACGAATACAGTCGGAGTTATATAAAAAAATGTCCTGGCTCTTCCTAGCTTTATAATGGCAGTGAATGGGTGTTGACAAGTCCAGTAGAAGCCCAATAAACTGTGTCCATCCATCATAAGAAAAGTTCTCCACATGGCTCTGGGGGGGTGAATAAGATAATTTAAAGAAAATATAATTACAGCTTTGTAAACCATAATCTCTAGCTTCCGTTAACTGGTATGTGCATACACGAGAGAGTGCTGTTCCAGCGGATGACGTAGGACATAGATGAGAATATGCTCGTCTGGCGAGAACCAAGTTTTGTTTACAGAAGGAAAGGAAGCAAAGTTTGTTTTGTTTTGTTTTGCTCTCTCCTCCGTGCATTTGTCACCTCTCACCAGAGCTTACACTATGCCTACATCCTACTGGAATACTGCTCGAAAAAACTAAAGCCAACCGATGCTCAAAAACCAGCCAACAATGCCCGACAACCGAGCGTCGGCTTGGTGTATCCCGGGCTTTAGGTTTACTATACCAGCACAAATAGCACAGTAGCTGTTTATTTAATCTGCATTTGCTTTAGCTATAGCATGTGTTGTGGGGTAATGTATTATAAGTAACGTGAGTTAAGTAATCTGATTACTTTTTTTAGGTAACTAGTAAAGCATTACTTTTAAATTTACTAGAAGATATCTGAGTTACTTTTTTGAAAATGTAACAGAAGTTACTTTGTTTTCCCATTTATTCACTGACACCTCTTCTGTCCCTGTGTTGCGTGAAATTAGGAGTGAGGTTCAGCCTGAGGCACTTTTGGTGTAAAAGGGCCTTTACAGTTACCAAAAAAAGAGTTACTTAGTAACGCAAGAAGTTACTTTTGTTATGGAGTGACACAGTATTGTAATGCATTACTTTTAAAAGTAACTTTCCCCAACACTGACTTTAGCTACTGCTTTTCAAGATTTGACAAATGCAGTTTAGTGCTTACGGGTCACTGATTTACTGCTCCCATTATTGAAAATTAATCTTCTGTTGTTGTTGTTTTGTAGACAGAAGAGAAACTTCGTTTACTAACCCAGGCGGCTGAGAAACACCAGCAGATGTATAGGCTGGCAATGACTGGTCAGGGCATTGACCGCCATCTCTTTTGCCTCTACGTAGTGTCTAAGTACCTTGGACAGGACTCCCCATTCCTCAAGGAGGTGGATTTTTGGATTTATGCATTTCAGAAATTCAGATAATAATTTAATTTGGAAAAACATATTTTATAAGAATTGATAGTGTCCTGATTTTTCTTCTTCTTCTTTTATGACAAATTAATGATAAAGGACATTTCTGCCTTTGAAGACATTTGTGTATTTGCCTTGCTTAGGAGCAATGTATCTTATATTCTTAAAAAAATATATATTTTTAATTCCCTTCCTGTCTGTTCAGGTGTTGTCAGAGCCGTGGAAACTCTCCACTAGTCAGACTCCTTTGCAGCAGGGGGAGCTGTTTGATCTGGTGAATCACCCAGAGTATGTGACCAGTGGAGGAGGATTTGGACCGGTCAGTCTGTCAAAGATTTCATAATCTGCTAATATTAAAATTCTTTGGTGAAAGGATGAAATTGAACTTTTTATTTTATTTTTTTTATAACTTAGGTTGCAGATGACGGTTATGGTGTGGCCTATGTGATTATCGGTGAAAAACTCATCAATTTCCACATCTCTTCCAAGCATTCTAGTCCAGAAACGGTGAGAACACACACAACCTGAGAATCTGTGAAAATACAGAAAATGCTGGTCCTTTTTCATTATCAGTGACAGTAGATGTGTCATCCAAAGGAATGTGAATTTTGGGGAATCAAATAACTGCACTATAAAAACATACTGTAAGTTTCAGAACTCAAAACTTTCCTGTTAGTCTAAAAACAGTTTATATTGAAGCCAGTCTGCCAAAACGAAAGCTTGTGGAATGTGCCTTTTTATGATGTAACAAGCACCGTCATCCGAAGAAGTATATTTTGGCCTTTATCAGTGGCGCACGACATGCGATGACAATGTAAGTTTCATTACATTATACTTTTCTTGTTAGCCTATCCAGTTGAAGCCACTAGATGCAGCGCTGCTGCGATGTTCTTTAAAAATTTGCAGAAAAAGAGAACAACAATGTGGAGAAGACGTTGTTTACATCAAAACTGAAACCAAGCCATTCATTACTTTTTTTCTTCCATTTTGACAGTCCTAATCACAACATTAGGAAAGAGTGGATGAGCTTTATTTTTAATGAAGTTCCAGACTGAGTCAGTAAGAACTTGGTTCACTTCATTTTAACGCAAATTTGTTTAAAAACAAATGTTTTTAATCTTGGTTAAATTATAAGTGGACCTCTGAGAATAGTATCAAATAAAAACAGAGGCAGTTCATGACCCCTTTAAAATACACATAATAAACAAGTGCTCAACTGAGGTAGATAATTTATCCGATAAGAAGGCATACACATAAATTCTGATGGAAACACTTTTACAGAATAAGTTCCTCAATGTGCTACAAAAATCATATGTGACTTTGACTCAACAGATCATGTGATTGGATAACTGGACTTACCAGTGGACCAATCACATTTCACACTGCATTGCATCTCCAATGTTAAGTCATTCTGAAATGCCTGAGCCAATCAAAATGATCTGCTATAATTAGGCTACCTCCCAGAACCACACATGATTGCATTCCCAAACGTCAGGCATCTGCCTCTTTACGCAAGATAACAATACGTCATTTGTGTTCCAATGCTATATCCTATGCATACTGCATTCATCTGAGGCGCATGCCATTATTATTGCAGAAAAAGAGCCACAGTGACTTCTTCGGATGCAACAACTTCCATTTTTATTATTTAAACTTTGCACCAGTTTCTCGAGAAGTGACTGTTTGCTCACTTGTACACAAGAGATGGAAACTGTGCTTTATTCTCAAAGGTTGAATGCAATATTCCATTCCTTTAGAAGCGTACATGGATAGTGTTGTTCTTAAATGCTTGGGGGATTTCTCTTTCTTAATCATTTATTTATTTATTTATTTTGCATGGTTTTTCTTCAGGACTCTCATCGCTTTGGAAACAATATCAGACAAGCAATGCTTGCTATGCTGGATCTGTTTCAGCTTGACAAGAAGGACCTAAAGTGATTTGACTGGTGAAAGGATTGTGCTTTTAATGACTCGTGTCACCTCAATTGTATATCAGCAGCGTTGAGAGAATCTCATTCTGTTGTTATTTGTGCTGGTGCCTTAACACATGTCTCAACTGCATTACCAAGACTATTTTCACTTTCAGCTTTCAGTATATTTTACTGAGATGTACAGTTTCATATATATTTCAATAGATGACATTCTCTTGATAAGATATCAAGGAGCATAATATTCACTTGGCTGAAGTGTTGAGTCGCAAATCAAGCGATACTCGGCTCTCCATTTGTGCTTTAAGTTTGCAGTCTGATATTTGCAGTTTTTCAAATTAAGAGTTAACTTATGAAGGAAATGAGGTTATGCGGATTGATAAGTTTCTGAATACCCCAAGTGTGCAGTCTTTTATTATGTATTTTGCACACATTTTGCTCTCCACCTGATTGAATGGGTTGCTATCGTGTCGATTCAGCGTTGAAAGGTCACTAGGTTTTAATGCGGGATGTGTTAACGCTTATCATATGCCTTATCACATTAATTGTACATTTTATTTTTATTTGAATTCATTTAATTTCCTTCCATCATATTTTAGGTTTTGATTTGACTGTAATCATTTTGGAAATCATTGTCAAAAAATGATTCAAGTTCTGGGAAAAATTGAATATATTCTGAACTCCGTTATTTATTTTGTATGCATAATAATGTGTTAATGAGTAAATAATGAGTGTTCTCTTAAAGTACATGTATACATTTATTTGGAAATTCAGAAGAAGCATTAAACATACCATAAACATATTAATAATGGAAGTCCTTTTTTTTCTCAGTTATTCATGTCTGGTCTAATAAAATAGTGTTGACTTATATTATATATAAGATTATTCTCGTAAATATAAGTAGGATGCTTCACTAAAGATAGACTCTGGGAAATCTTAAACATAATTTTTACTTTCACATTAAAGTTTTGTTGAATTTATTGCAGTTTCATTGCATTTCCTATTTTCAGTTGATTTGTATGAATTACTGGTGTTTTTTATTCAGGCCAGAGTCCAGTCATTGACCTATGAAAGCCATCTCTTCTAAGTAGGCTGCGTGAATTGAACCGTGTTCCTGTGTTATCAGTATGACATCATCCTAAAACAAAGAGAAAATGTGGTCAAGCCTTTATTTCCTCTAAAAAACTAAACGCAGAACTTTGGAAGTGTCTCTATAAAGAATGTTGTGTGCTAAAACTACTTATTTAATTGTTAATTCCCACTTTATATTAGGTGTATTGCTGCTTTTGAGATGGGATACGAATAAGGTTAAGGCAGTACACATTTAATCATAAACACCATCATTTATCTGGGCCTGGTTTGCATTTTAATATCATTGTACTCTGTAATAAGAAGAATTTTTGGATAGAGTTTCAGATACTTTTCATAACTGTATTGCTGCAGTTGATAATTATGTTCTTATTTGAAGAGATCTGCTCTCTTCATTATAGTGCTGTGTTGTGTTGCAAAATGAAATGTAAAAAGTAGAAATAGGAGATTTGATCTTCCCGTTTTTTTTTTTCTTAAAAAATAAGTGTACGTTTTTATGGGTCTACGCACCCTGAGCCATTAGAGTGCTGTAATTTGATCCTTTTTTTTTTTTTTTTACTTCAGTCTGACTTTTTTAATAAAATAAATATTTCTTTTGAGACCCTTGCAGACCATCAGATTTACTATTTTTGCACAGATGCTTCATTATTTTCATGTATTAGTGATCCTCCTAATGCCAATTTTAACCAGTTTGGATTTGGTTGCCTTCCTTCTATCATTTGAGTCACATCTTAACTGGCAAAGCAATTTGAAAATATGAATGTTCAACTGAAACTAGTTACATACTTATACATCTATTTGTCTAAAATGAAAACTA
>NC_068377.1:13517217-13557217 GCF_023724105.1 Carassius gibelio
CAAGGCCTTTTTAACTGAATCAGAGGAACATCGCTCAGGTTCAGATTTACATATTACAATTAATAAAAGATTTCTTCATCTTTTAATTACTCATATGAAAATGTTGGTCTTCTCTTGACAGGAGACTTTTAACATTTACTGCAGTTTACTTTTATTAAAATAACAGTGACTATAGGTATTTTTAGAAACTGTTACTGTGCTGATCAGCTGGCTTTGCCAAATGAGTTCGCTCGAAGCGCGACTTAACTCACAATTCAAAAATGCGCATACATATTATTAACATCCAAAAATGCTCATGAAAATGAAAATGAATATTGCTCACAAAAACAAAGTTTGAACGCTTCCCAAAATTAAACTCCACCATTAATAATGTAGCAACAATCACTTTCTGGGGAATAATTAACTCAAATGAAGTGAATATTCATGAGTCTATGAATATAACGTGCTTATTGCTTACAAATATTAAATTACCCAAAGAGGGAATATTTAATCATTTAAAGGTAACCTTTACTAGAATTAATTTAAGTTACTCTAGACAATCTGTTCGTCCAGCGAACTGGAAGCTAGACTTCCTTATCAAAATTAAATAAAAATACCCTTCTTACAAACTAGAAATATTAATCTTCTGATCAGGAAAAAACAATATTTTCTGTATCTGTACTACTAAGATTACTGAAATTAATTCATATAAAACAAGCTCGTAGCGTAGATCACACGATTCAAGGACTTCGATCTCAATGAGCAATAAAACCATTCAATTCAAGCAAATTATAGGATTTAATAAAAACAGACTAAAGAGTACATAACTACAATTCACACGGAGTAAATATGAGTATATAGCAAAACGAAAATACAATTTAAACAAGGTAAACGAACAAGAATAATAATGAGATAAATGAGAGAGAGAGATAAAGAGAGAGAGAGAGGGAGAGAAAGTGAAAGTGGAAACCAATCTCAGCGTGGCAATTTCAAACAGTTAACTTTGCAAGAGACCCCAAGTCATTGAATAATTTCACAAACATGGAATAGCCTAGACAACCTTAAACAGCAATTTTAGTTGCGATATAAGAAAGTACTTGCTTTGATCTGGCTCTTGTGTGTAGCTGCACTCAAATTGTCCGGTCCGTGCGGCCTCAGCGTGGTTCTTTCCAGAGCAGATGATGCGCGAGCTCGATGGTTAACGCGAAGGTAAACTTTGCCAAAAGATGACTAGACTTAAGTTCGTTTGGCTCGTGAAGGCAATTGAACGAAGTCAAATATCAGAAGACAATAAAGAAAAACTAGAATGAAACGAAAAGTAAAGAAGAATAAACGGAGAACTTCTTGAAGTCCGGTTGCAAAGCTGGGAATCCTCTTTTGTCTCTGGCGGAATGCCCAGAATACAGGTTTCCCTGAGCTTTTACGTAAATCTAGGTTTACACCTATTTTTTTGTATAAGCCAATGAAGTGTAAACAAACTAAGGCGGGAAAAATCTTCTATGTTTGCTGATCTCCGCCCACTGGTCTAATTTATGGCGATGTCAAAGTTAAACATTTTTCTTAAGCAAGATCGTTCCTCTGAAACAATGCATCTTTTTGTAATTTGCTATCAAGATTCGTTACAGTCGTGTTTTTACGATTTTACAGACACCAAGAACTATGATTTTACCAGTCCCGTATCCAAAGGTACAGAGTTATTCTTAACGAAATGCATATAAAGTTTGCATTAAACACACAGTAACATTCATATATTCCACTATGCCGCATACATACATTTGAGCACAAAAAGGGAGACATTAAAATACATTTAGAGGTAGTTTTAGTAAAAGAAGGTCCATGGGCCAGCCAAAATGCTTGTGCCTGTTTTTGAGTGTGTGTGCGTCTCATGAATGTGTGTGCGTCTGTTTCACTGGAATG
This sequence comes from Carassius gibelio, assembly GCF_023724105.1. NCBI lineage: Eukaryota > Metazoa > Chordata > Actinopteri > Cypriniformes > Cyprinidae > Carassius > Carassius gibelio. The sequence goes on from NC_068377.1 coordinate 13,519,114, forward strand.
TGCGATCAAGAAGGGGGGGTGTTTGTCTTCCCTTTTGAAGTTCGATATCGCATCTCTGGATAGTCTCCAAGGTGTTATAACTCTCATCCCCGCCAGGACGTTGCTGTCATGGTGGCGCCCAGGGTGGTGAGTTATGTTGTAAGAGGGTTGTAAAACGAAAGTCCTTGTTTTTTCTTTAACTCACGTTCTGGTCTTTGAGTGTAGAATGTGTCAAAAGGGTCAGGATTCATTAACATGGAACAGATGGTTGAATACCATCCGCTCATTGGTGTTACATTCCCCCTTTGTTGTCGGATGATGCCCTGTGGTCATTATCGGACAACACCCACCACCATGGTCGGATGGCAGGTGAATCCTGACAGTCGGGTAGCAGGTGTTTGTTAGGGCTGAGGACTCAACTCGATGAGGTCCTTATCCGTCCCTGGTGTGTTACCTTCCCTTCGGGGTTTCCATCGGAGACCTCCAATCCTAGTTGTCTTGAGTTTAGCTGCAGAGATTCGCATCTCGTTGAGTTTCCTGTATAGGACTAAGGCCACGCCAAGGGTCAGGGTGTGGCCGACGACCATGGAGATACATAGTGCTGTGTCAGCTGCAGTCCAGGCTTGGACAACAGGTGAGGTGTTCAGGATGGGCAATCGAGACAAGGCTTGGAGAGCTGCGTCGACGGGAGCAATGTCAATGAGCTGAGGCCCGCCTTTTTCAATCCACAGTTCCAACTCCGGACCTACGGTGAAGTTGTAGTTCTTGAAGAAGGATGGGATTTCTAGTTCTGATTTGTACTCTTCACTCGGAAGATGGTATAAGGCCAGATCGTCGAGGTGGAGGATGGCCCCTCGTGGGACTTGAATCCACATGCTCTGGTCAAGCAGATTGACACGGGTGGCTGTGTCATGCTGGTCGTAGGTCAGTGTAGCGATACGTACTGGAGTGTTAACGAGCCATCTATCACCTACAATCTCAGCTTGCGTCTCGGTGACGTGGCTGCGAGGCTGGGCATCGGCAGGGCAACGCGTGTCGCTGATCATGGGTTGCAACCCGCAGATTCCATCAGTATTGTCTCTGAGAAACGGTTTGCTGGGGCAGAGGTAGTGAATGTCTTTAGTTAGGGTGCACATGTGCAGGTTTGGGGCTAAGTTCAGCTGGGTGTTGCTGTCATGGTACGCCACCACCTCAGGGGTACGTATCTTGATATGAGTGTTATCCTTCCAGAACCCCACATTAACAATGTCTTTGAGTCTGTAGATTCGGCTTGACTCTATGATGGGTAAGTTCAGGAGGAAACTCATCTCCTTCTGCTCAGGATCCACGTAAAGGGGAATAGCACTACCTAGAGAGTAGGCAAGGTGGATTTGCATAGGATCAGTGGGTGTGGTGATGGCGGAAGCCAGCACATCTTGCACCAAGCTTAGGGGTATCAGGTATGGTGGAGTTCTTCCCATGGCTAGACTGTCGATGGAAGAACTCACTTCCCGTAGCATGTCAGTCATTAATGCTGTGACCAGCTGCGTTTGGGCAAAGTCATTCTGGAACACAGTGAACAGCTGTTTCATGGAGTTCATGGTCTGGTTCAAAAGCACGCTGTGGGTGTTGAGAATGACCACCGTTCCTTTCAAAGTCTTTCCAATGGTTTGCAAGGATGCACTCTGTGTAGTGAGTTGCTCTTTTAGCTGTGGAAGTTCAGTCTGAATTTCAGCCACATGCTGTCTCACAGTGGCTATATTTACTGCATTGACACTGGACATACCAATGTTGAACAGAGTTCCCACAGCAGCGGCGGCTCTGAGCAGCGCTCCCAGGAAACGTTTGGGGCGGCGGTTGTGTCCACCTAGTTCCGCCTGGGTAACAGTCATCTTCTCAAGTTGGTTGAGCATGTGCTTGACATCGGCCTCGGCGTGCTGGAGGGAATCCTCTGTCCAACGGGCACCGGCCCAGCTGTACTGGGCTACTGCGCGGGGGTAGAGTGCTCTGTAGATGTTGCGGGGGTCGAGTCGAACGTATACTTTCTGGGTGTACGTCCGACAATTTGTGATCAGGAGTCCTGGTTGCTCTCTCAATACAATGCCCTAGGCAGGACCCGGTGTGATAATGTCTGATGACGGCTGGCCTCTGGTTGACTGGAGGCACAGGATGAGAATCCACAGCAGCATCCTGTTACAGGCCAGAGAGAGAGAGAGAGAGAGATGGGGAGGAGAAGGGAAAAGAGAGAGAGGGAACAGGTCAGTGAGGTTTGTCCCGAGTTGGAAGGGACAGTCTTTTCGCTTCGATGGCGGCGGTTGGTGTTTAGCTTGCATTGGCCCCTCCCTGTCTTTCTCTGCTAGTGGCCACATGTCTCTTAATCTGGTTACGGTGGACCCATTTGAGAACTGGTTCTCTCGATCCCCGACTTAGCTGGATTTGGTACGCAACTGGGGAGAGTTTGTTCATAATCTCATGAGGTGCCTTCCAGTGTGGCAGGAATTTCTTTGACAGCCGCTGGGGGCCTGTCTGAGTTGGCGGGGTGAAGCGGTAATACAAGACCCTGTCGCCCACATTCAGTTCCTGGTGTGACGCTTTCCGATCATAGTATGCTTTCTGGCCTTCAGCGCTTTTTTGCAGGTGTTGCTGGGCAAAAGCAAACGTTGTTTTCAAGTGTCTATGGAGCTCGTCAAGGTACTGGAATGTGGTGTAAGCAGTGACAAGGTTGGAGTCTCCTGGTTGATACAGCAAGTGTAGTGGCAGGGTCATCTGCCGCCCAGTCATGAGTTCAAAAGGGGACACCCGTGTTGATTCCTGTGGGGTGGCTCTGATGGCCATCAACACAAGGGGTAGTTTCACATCCCAGTCTTTCTGATTAGCAGACACATACTTTTTCAGCATGGCGACCACCGCTCGGTTCGATCTCTCTACCTGGCCAGATGCAATTGGATGGTGGCTGATGTGTAGTTTAGCTTGTACCCCTAGGCATTTCCAGATCTGTTGCATGATCTCGGCCGTGAAGTGGGTACCTCTGTCTGAGTTGACTCTCAGTGGCAATCCGAACCGGGAGAAGATATGGTTCATCAGGAGGTATGCAGTGGTTTGGGCAGTGTCATTGGGTGCTGGCAGACACTCTACCCACTTGGTAAACTGGCACACCACCGTGAGGAAGTACTTGTTGCCTCTTGTTGATCTGGGCAGGGGCCCTACCCAGTCGATTTGGAGGTCTGACCACGGGAACGTGATCCCTCTGCGTTGCAGTGGGGCTCTGTGGTTTGGGTTTGCTGGTGTGAACTGGCAGCACACAAGACATTCTCTGACGTACTCTGCCACATCTTGTTGCATGCCGGGCCAAAATGCCACCTGTCTCAGTGTGTCATACGTGGCTCTGGCACCGTGGTGTCCAGCACATGGTGTGTCGTGGGCGTACATTAGCATTACCCCCTTTTGGCATCGTGGCACCACGAGCCGTGGCGATGTGCTGTCATCAGGTGCAAACCACAGAATTTCGTCTTGTACACGTAGCATGTGTCTGGTGTTATACAGGTGTCGGAGGCACGAGTCATCATTGAGCTCAGCTTCAGTGATAGGGTGGTTGGAGGGGTCAGAGAGGTGGTTAAGAATTGTCTTTATGGCAGTGTCAGAGGCTTGCATATCCGCAATGTCGTTGTTGGAGATCTGCGGAGTTAGCGATAGCGACTGTGAGGCGGGCACTGCCACATGTGAAGGTCGTTTGCTGCGGGTTAACACTGCAACATCGGGGCTGGGTGTGGGTTCTGGGGGTGACCACACCTCCCCGTGTAGTGCGCCTGTTTTGGCGAGGGCGTCGGTTTTATCATTTAAGTCTTTGTCCAGCCCTGGTAGCTTAGAGTGTCCTTTACCTTCTTCCAGTACACAGTCATATTGTGCATTTCGGTGATGTTATCACATTCTTGGAACAGGTGTTGGTGTTTGACTAGCTTGTTGTTTGCCGTTTTGAAACCATTCTGTTTCCAGGCCGGAAGGTGGCACACAAAACTGAGTCTGGCATAGTTAAAGTCTGTACAGATGAGGATTTCTCTGATGTCATGGGCTGATGCGATCTGCAGAGTTATGAGAATGGCTGCTATTTCTGCATATTGTGATGACTGGGGACCTAACTTGAAGTGTTGTGGGGAACACGGCTGGTCGTTGACCCACAGCACTCCTGCACCTGCCTTAAGGATGCCATCGTGGTTGTAGGAGCATCCATCGACGTAGGCTGTGAGCATGCCCTGACACGCATTCTCTTCAAAGTACCTGTGACAGGTCGGTTGTTGCTGTTGGGGTTCTTGCACACCCATTTCTTCTGCAGATGTGTTATCAGAACAGTTTTGGCATGCGGCCAGGCCATTGCCCAGTGCAGACTTGTGATTCTGTGCATACCGTGCCTCAACATTGCGTCCTTGGAGAGCCATTAACCATGTGGCTATGCGTGAATTGGTGACCACGCCATCTCGGATTCGCTGGCTGTTGAGGAACATTACTGGCTGGTGGCAAGTCTCTGTGATAACTTTCTGTGGCCCAATGTAATTGGAAAATCGCTGAATGGCCCATACAGTGCAGAGCAGAGCTTTTTCACAGTCTGAGAACTTACACTCTGGTGAAAGCAGTGTCTTGCTGGCATAGGCAACTACTTTCTTGTCTTGGTCATGCCGTTGGTACAGGCCAGCACTGAGACATTGGTTGGAGAACCCAGCTTCCAGGTAGAATTCCTTTTGTGGATCGGGGTAAGCAAGACACGGAGCTGTGCATAAATGTCTTTTTAGTTCTTTCATGGCGTGTTCTTGAGCCTCTGACCAGACGAAAGGGCAGTCCTTTTTTAGCAGAGCTGTCAGAGGTCTGGCAATGTCCGAGTAGTTTTCGATGAACTGTCAGGGGAATTGCATACCCCTAGAAAGCTCCGCAGCTCAGAGACGTTGGTGGGAGGCTTGATGTTCTGAATGGCATGAATGCGGTTTGACTGAGGTTCAATGCCTTGGGATCCGATGAGCAGGCCCACGTAGTTAACCTTAGTTCGGCACCACTGTCCTTTGTGGAGGGCGATCTTGGCTCCGGCGGTGGATAGTTGGTTCAAAACATAGTCTATTTCTTTCAGGTGGTCAGCCACCGTTGTGCTCTTCATGAGAACATCGTCTACATAGATCAGGTTGCCTCTCATTCTAGCGTCTGGGCAGGCTTTGTTCAGAAAGATGTTGAATTCAGCTGGTGAGTTGGCGTAGCCGAACGGACACCTGTTGAAGGTGAACTGTCTGTTGCCAAATGTGAATGCCAACTTGTGTTGGTCTTCCGGGTGGACCGGAATGGTCCAGAATCCAGAGGCCACATCAAGTGTAGAGAAGATTGTGGCTCCTCTGATTCGGGGTAGTTCTTGTTCTAGCTGGGTCATGGGCCATCGTGACAGCGGCACCTGTTGATTCAGTTTCCTGTAGTCAATGGTGGGTCGCCATTTGCCGTTAGGGGGCTGAGTAGGTGCTGTTGCATGGACGGATGACCCCCTTTTCAAGCATAGATTCGATGATCTCCTGCACTGGTTCGTGTGAGGCGATGGGAATCTTGTAATGTCTGACAAAAGTGGGAGGAGCATCAGGGTGCGTAGGGATGCGCACCGTGTGGAGGTTGGTGAGACCACAGTCTAGAGAGTCTTTGGCAAAGGATTCTTTGAACTTATACAGAACTTGTCTGAGTCCTTGACAATCCGTATCGCTTTGAAGTGCATTAGCGTCTTGTAGAATTTGCTGCACTTGAGATTCAAAACCTGGGTAAGGCTCCTCCATCGGTGTGTCATCAGTCGGGTTGGCATTGAGAGGTGTAGTAGGTTCATGAGCCTCACCGACGTTCTTGTGGGAGACTGTGTATATTGTGAGGTGTTCGTCCTCGGTCAGCTACGTTCTGCACACTTGGTCTTTAGGCACAGACATAACAGATGTGATGGCAATGAGTTTGAAGGGTGCAGTGAACAATGTACTGTCTGTACTCCCTTCGGGTATCAGTGCGGGTGGAATGGGACCAATGACAGGTAGTACAAGTTCAAAATCATGAAAGTCATGGCTTACTAGCCATCCCAACCGGTAGGCCTTGGGAATGTTGATGTCAGTTGCCGTGCAGTTGTTGAACAGGATGTAGACTACACGAGATGACACTTCAGTGAGGGGTGTGGCTTCCAGTGTGAGTCCGAGTTCCACACATTCAGGTGAGGGTTGGAAGAAACCCAGCGTGTGGTTTAAAGTTTGACCCCATCGCATGTTGAGCCGAATAGCGACCCCTTTGGTGTAAGCTGGTACCACCGTGTCCTGTTCGTTGACTAAAGTGCAGACTTCTGGGATGGTCTGCCCTGATATGAGGTTGTCATGGTTGATGGAAACGTGTGGCTGCAAAGTCAATGGGGCCCATACAACTTCATTAAAAGTGTCCACATGAGCCTTGAGGCGAATCAAGAGGTCTGCTCCAATGTAAACATCGTGGGGCAGGTCCGGAAGGACCAGGAAATAATGAGTCAGGCACCGATAATTCCATTTCACATGCAAAGCGCAGATTCCTCTAGCAGACACCATTGAGGATGGGTGTGAGATCAAAGGGAAACGAGTGCGCTTGCTGGCATAAGGGAGGTCAGGTGTCTTCTCAGTGATTGCATTGTATAGTGACAGACTAATGGCTGAGTTGTCTGCCCATATGGCCAGAATACTCTCCGTTGTTGTTATATCATGCAGCTGCAGTTCGGTTTTGACCTTGGGGCAGTAGGTATCCAAGTCTTTAGTGGCCTTGAAGGTACAGAGGATCGAACTTGAGCCTTGGTTTGTTGTTGAGGCTGGATACCTATGGCTGGCTGCTGGGGTTCCCGTGACCTCTGTGACCTGACAGTCTGGCTCTGTGGGAATTCTCGTGACCTCTGTGACCTGACCGTCTGGCACCGGCGACCTGTGTGGTTGGAGGGGAAGAGGTTCTCGTACTTGAGCCCAGACTTTCAGCTGTTTGAAATCTAGTAAAGGCTCAAAGCGATCAAGCAGGTCTTTCCCGATGAGAAATGAATAATTGCTGGACTGAGTGGGTGTTGCTATTGTTTGATGAGGCAACAGCTAGTTCAATAGTTGTATCCGAATTCCTTAGCATATCCAAAACCTCAGAACAACTTGATGATGTAACAGAAACTATGGACTCTCTCTTTTCTAGCACTTTAAATACAGTTGCTCCTTTACGCTTAAGGAAGGTTAAGGAAAACAGTTTGACACCATGGTATAATGAGCATACTCGCACCCTAAAGAGAGCAGCCCGAAAAATGGAGCGCAGCTGGAGGAAAACAAAACTAGACGTATTTCGTATTGCTTGGCGGGAAAGTAGCATATCCTATAGAAAAGCATTAAAAACTGCTAGATCTGATTACTTTTCTTCTCTTTTAGAAGAAAACAAACATAACCCCAGGTATTTATTCAATACAGTGGCTAAATTAACGAAAAATAAAGCCTCAACAAATGTTGACATTTCCCAACACCACAACAGTAATGACTTTATGAACAACTTTACTTCTAAAATCGATACTATTAGAGATAAAATTTCAACCATTCAGCCGTCAGCTACCGTATCATATCAGACAGTGCACAATAGACCCCCTGAGGAACAGTTCCACTCATTCTCTACTATAGGAGAGGAAGAATTGTATAAACTTGTTAAATCATCTAAACCAACAACATGTATGTTAGACCCTATACCATCTAAGCTCTTAAAAGAGGTGCTTCCAGAAGTCATAGGTCCTCTTCTGACTATTATTAATTCCTCATTGTCATTAGGATATGTCCCCAAAACCTTCAAACTGGCTGTTATTAAGCCTCTCATAAAAAAGCCACAACTTGACCCCAGAGAACTTGTTAATTATAGACCAATCTCGAATCTCCCTTTTCTGTCCAAGATACTAGAAAAGGTGGTATCCTCACAATTATATTCCTTCTTAGAGAATAATGGTATATGTGAGGATTTCCAGTCAGGATTTAGACCATATCATAGTACTGAGACTGCTCTCCTTAGAGTTACAAATAATCTGCTCTTATCATCTGATCGTGGGTGTATCTCTCTATTAGTTTTATTGGATCTTAGTGCTGCGTTTGACACAATTGACCACAACATTCTTTTGCATAGACTTGAACACTTTGTTGGCATCAGTGGAAGTGCATTAGCATGGTTTAAATCGTACTTATATGACCGCCATCAGTTCGTAGCAGTGAATGAAGATGTATCATATCGATCACAAGTGCAGTATGGAGTACCTCAAGGCTCAGTACTAGGGCCGCTACTCTTCACGCTTTATATGTTACCCTTGGGAGATATCATCAGGAAACATGGTGTTAGCTTTCACTGTTATGCTGATGATACGCAGCTCTATATTTCCTCACAGCCTGGTGAAACACGCCAATTTGAAAAACTAATGGAATGCATAGTCGATATAAAAAATTGGATGACGAGTAATTTCTTACTGCTAAATTCAGAATAAACAGAGGTGTTAATCATAGGGCCTAAAAACTCCGCTTGTAATAACCTAGAACACTCCCTAAGACTTGATGGTTGCTCTGTCAATTCTTCGTCATCAGTTAGGAACCTAGGTGTGCTACTTGATCGCAATCTTTCCTTAGAAAGCCACGTTTCTAGCATTTGTAAAACTGCATTTTTCCATCTCAAAAATATATCTAAATTACGGCCTATGCTCTCAATGTCAAATGCAGAAATGTTAATCCAAGGTTTCAAGGTTAGACTATTGTAATGCTTTATTGGGTGGTTGTTCTGCACGCTTGGTAAACAAACTACAGCTAGTCCAAAATGCAGCAGCAAGAGTTCTTACTAGAACCAGTAAGTATGACCATATTAGCCCGGTCCTGTCCACACTGCACTGGCTCCCTATCAAACATCGTATAGATTTTAAAATATTGCTTATTACTTATAAAGCCCTGAATGGTTTAGCACCTCAGTATTTGAATGAGCTCCTTTTACATTATACTCCTCTACGTCCGCTACGTTCTCAAAACTCAGGCAATTTGATAATACCTAGAATATCAAAATCAACTGCGGGCGGCAGATCCTTTTCCTATTTGGCGCCTAAACTCTGGAATAACCTACCTAACATTGTTCGGGAGGCAGACACACTCTTGCAGTTTAAATCTAGATTAAAGACCCATCTCTTTAACCTGGCATACACATAACATACTAATATGCTTTTAATATCCAAATCCGTTAAAGGATTTTTAGGCTGCATTAATTAGGTATACCGGAACCGGAAACACTTCACATAACACCGTACTTTCTACATCATTAGAAGAATGGCATCTACGCTAATATTTGTCTGTTTCTCTCTTGTTCCGAGGTCACCGTGGCCACGAGATCCAGTCTGTGTCCAGATCAGAGGGTCACTTCAGTCACCCGAATCCAGTACGTATCCAGACCAGATGGTGGATCAGCACCTAGAAAGGACCTCTACTGCCCTGAAAGACAGCGGAGACCAGGACAACTAGAGCCCAGATACAGATCCCCTGTAAAGACCTTGTCTCAGACGACCACCGGGACAAGACCACAGGAAACAGATGATTCTTCTGCACAATCTGACTTTGCTGCAGCCTGGAATTGAACTACTGGTTTTCGTCTGGTCAGAGGAGAACTGACCCCCCAACTGAGCCTGGTTTCTCCCAAGGTTTTTTTCTCCATTCTGTCACCGATGGAGTTTCGGTTCCTTGCCGCTGTCGCCTCTGGCTTGCTTAGTTGGGGTCACTTCATCTACAGCGATATCATTGACTTGATTGCAAGTAAAAACAGACACTATTTCCACTGAACAGAGATGACATCACTGAATTCAGTGATGAACTGCCTTTAACTATCATTTTGCATTATTGAGACACTGTTTTCCAAATGAATGTTGTTCAGTGCTTTGACGCAATGTATTTTGTTTAAAGCACTATATAAATAAAGGTGATTGATTGATTGATTGAATAGTTCGTGGTTGAAAAACAGTGTTCTGTGTGCTTGGTTCAGTTGTGGAGACGTCGGAAGTGGTGCTGGTTTCAAGCATAAGGTTTAGTCATGCGGTGTCTGGTTTATCCTTTTTGTCCTCCTTGTGAGGTTTCTTTTGAAGGAACTCTCTCAGTATTCTCAGAAGTTCTGCAGCTTCGGATGTGGCTGCACTTTCCTTGTTAGATGTGGGCTCAGCCTTGAGTTTCCAAGCATCACGTCGAGAGTGTTCCCCCTCCCGCCTCCCTGGGCTTGGTGTTCTGGAGGCTGGAGGTTGGCTATTTCTGGGTCGCCGGCCGGCTTCCCAGGTGGCCCCCCCCCTTTTGGTTATGGGAAGGGCGAGGCCGGTCCCAGGAAATTCCAGAGCGGTCATTCTGGTGCTTCGGACGGGCACCACCACCGCGACTGCACTGCCCTCTGCTGGCTTGGAACGGTCTTGACTCTCGGTTGATGGGTGTATAACTGGGGTGCTGTTGGGCGCCCTCTAGGGTCAACTCTGAATAGGACTCAGAGACAGAGCAAATAGTTGGGTGTTTTACAGTCTTTTCTGACACAGTCTTTTGTTTGGTGTAGGCCTTATGTGCTAAATCACGTAACTGTTGCGTTGACATGCTACGCGGGCACGCTAACACTCCCAAATGGTGGCTGCAAGTAGGATGGAGGTTTCGCAGAAACAAAGTTCGGAAGTTGACGTCTTCCTCCATGCCTGGTTCATTCCTTGCTCTGAAGTAGGCACGTCGCAGTCGGTTGTAGAAATTTGGTGGGGTTTCAAGTCGACCTTGCTTGAGGTCCATTGCGGTTACTAGCCCTTGGTCTGATTCTGGATCAGAGAATTCACGCACCAAAGCTTTTCGCAGTTGCTGGTAGTCCATTTTGACAGTCTCTGGTTGACGGTCTAAGAAACTGCGTACCTCACGACTGGACGTAATTCTGAGCAGGTACAATTTGTCCCAAGTGGTTACGTTGGTGACAGTTTGCAAGTGAAAGTCTATATCTTGTAAATAAGCGTGAATGTCGTGGCCTCCTGCAGGATCTGGGTTGAATGTAGGGATGTTTCTAGCCAGCTTGTCCAGTTCTTTTGGAGTCCGTGGCTGGTGAACCGGACTTTCTGGAAGGGTTTTCCTTCCCCCACTGCTGACAGGGGTTAGTGGAGGCTGGCTGGTGACATTTTGAAAAGCAGGCTTTTACCCCCTTTTTCAGCTCGAAGTTCTTGGCTGACACGCTGGGGTTCACTGGCCAGGGGAAACTCTGTGGAGTGTGTTTCCTCTTTCTGTTCACGTTGCAGGCTATAAGTCTCTCTCGGGTTTCTCTCTCCAAATGTTCTCTTTGGTCTGTGTCCAGACGAAGATTCTCCAGGGCATTTTGAAGTCTTTCCACTTTTTTCTGTAGTTCTGGATCTGTAGCGTTCTCTTTCTCGTGCTGGTCTTGGGTCTCGAGAAGTAGCTTATCTAGACGACTCTAGGTGTGGGCCTGATGCTGTAGGGCTTCCTCCACTCGAAGTCTCAGAGCTGCGGCTTCCTGCTCCAAGTCGTGGTTGCTCTTTTCGCTGATCCGTGCCTGGGCGATGAGGAGGTGAGCTAGGGTCCCTGTGATCCTGGCGAGTTCTTTGTGGGTGTAACTCTGCGTCGGATCGTTCGCCATCAGCTGGTCCATCTCAGTGTCCAGTTGTCTCTGGCTCAAGTGCTGCAGGTCACTGGTGTCCTTTGGCAGGAAGGAGGTCGTCATCGTCTCCAGCCATGTCGCTAGCTGATCCCAAGGGACTGCGGGACTGGATGCACGCGACATTTTGGCTCACTGCGGACAAGAGAAGCACAACACACACACAAAGAGGCCAATTCAAGTTTGTTCTCTGGCTAACGAGCTATCGTACGGGCTATGCCGTCTATAAGAATTTTGGCTAACTGATGCAGACAGTTAGACAGGGAGGCAGGTCCAATTAGGGTCGGCCCAAAATAGAGACTTGACAGGGGGTAGCCTCGTGGGTCACCTGGTGACACCGGCTGCTCGGTTGTCGCTCTACTACTTAGCTCTCCTTGGGGTCTCTCGGTGAACTGCAAGAAACAGAATCACAACAGCATGCAAAAAGGTGAAGATAGGAAAGAGCACCGTTACTGGCCCTCCGTTACTCTGACGCTGCGCCCTCTCAAACAGCTTGTGACTTTTAACACAACCGGCAACACCAAGATGTCAACCGCCAGACAGCACTACAAAATTGGGCTGTTCCCCAGAACCCTCTCTTTAGAAAAGAAAGTGGGCCCCGATTTAGCCCCCGGTTTAGGTACTGGTCCCAGAGATTGCGTCGTGTGTCGGCTGGACTGATTGATCACCGTTGGAGTGCCAAATTGCTGATATCTCCACTGCGTGCCGCAAACGGACAGAGATAAGAGGGACCGAGTTTCACTCACGGCCAGTGTTGGTAACGCCGGTTGGCCCCCTTGCTCACTGGAAACCTGAGATGACTGTCCAGTCACCAAGGGAGTTCTACAATCAAATACACAAAGGATGAACAAAGGAAACTTAAAGTGAATTAAGGTTTGGTTTGTTTAATCATCAACTGAGTAAATATATATGTAGAAATGAGAGGTAACAGCTTTACCTAATAATGATAAAACAAAAACTTATGATAATGATGGTAATTATCAAAATAACCTAAGCCAAAAGAGAGAAGAAAGATAAACAACAAAAAGGGCTATTTAAAAAATAAATAAAAAAATAAATAATAATAATAATAATAATAATAATAATAATAATAATAATAAAAAATAATAATAATAATAATAATAACAAAATAAATAACAAAAGACAGGAATGAGCACGGGAGAAGAAGAAGCTGGTTTTCACCACAAAGGGGGCGTATTCACTCTCTGTGGCTTAACCTGGTGGGCAGAAAACTTAATTCTAATTAAAGATTCAAAACTGGTTTAAATCTAAATTCAAAACAGAACCGAAAAGAAAGAGATCAGAGAGATGCAAGCTGTGAACTGACTTAACAGGTGACTGCCACTAGATGGCTTACTTCCTTCTAAATGGGTTAATCAGTGGTTGGCCTGAGACATTTAATTTGCACTATTAAACAATTAAATTCTAATTCAAATCATGTTTGAACCAAATTCAAAGTAAATGTGAACAAAGGCAGGCAAAAATTGTCTAATACTGAAATAATATTCGCACGAGCAAAGCTGTTAATGCAAATAATTATTGAGAATTTAGACAGCTAATTCAATAAATCACAGAGAGAAATAGAGGTTAGTAATTCGAGAGCCTTATCTGAAACTGCCACGAGATGGCACTCATGCAAGCTGGAATCAGAAGACAGGGCAACTTGAAACTTCTAAAATTCCCTCTGGTGTTTAGATAGCGGAATGACAGTCAGTTTCACTATGATCTAATCTCTGTGCGCTCATCAGCGCTGATTCTCTGCATCAAAAACGCAACTCACAAACAGACAAAGGTTTTATGACCCTTGAGGTGCTAAATTAAACAGCGCGTGAGGCCGGAGCTTTTCTCTAACCAACACACGACTGTTAATAACAGGTTTTGTCCATCTGTTGACCTCCCATAAACATTTAACAAAATAGCACTTATGATTTAAATGTTTTAGGTTTAAAATCGGGTAGCTAAGCCAATTTAGACCAGGAGTTTTTATCGTTTAAATTTTGAATATCACTGTGGCTCACCACGAATACAATAACGATATTTAATAAGCAAGGCCTTTTTAACTGAATCCGAGGAACATCGCTCAGGTTCAGATTTACATATTACAATTAATAAAAGATTTCTTCATCTTTTAATTACTCATATGAAAATGTTGGTCTTCTCTTGACTTTTAACATTTACTGCAGTTTACTTTTATTAAATAACAGTGACTATAGGTATTTTTAGAAACTGCTGGACAGCTCACTTTGCCAAATGAGTTCGCTCGAAGCGCGACTTAACTCACAATTCAAAAATGCGCATACATAATATTAACATCCAAAAATGCTCATGAAAATGAATATTGCTCACAAAAACAAAGTTTGAACGCTGCCCAAATTAAACTCCACCATAATAATGTAGCAACAATCACTTTCTGGGGAATAATTAATTCAAATGAAGTGAATATTCATGAGTCTATGAATATAACGTGCTTATTGCTTACAAATATTAAATTACCCAAAGAGGGAATATTTAATCATTTAAAGATACCCTTTACTAGAATTAATTTAAGTTACTCTAGACAATCTGTTCGTCCAGCGAACTGGAAGCTAGACTTCCTTATCAAAATTCAATAAAAATACCCTTCTTACAAACTCCAAGAAATATTAATCTTCTGATCAGGAAAAAACAATATTTTCTGTGTCTGTACCACTAAGATTAATGAAATTAATTCCTAAAACAAAGCTCGTAGCGTAGATCACACGATTCAGGGACTTCGATCTCAATGAGCAATAAAACAATTCAATTCAAGCAAATTATAGGATTTAATAAAAACAGACTAAAGAGTACATAACTACAATTCACACGGAGTAAATATGAGCATATAGCAAAACGAAAATACAATTTAAACAAGGTAAACGAACAAGAATAATAATGAGATAAATGAGAGAGAGAGAGAGAGATAAAGAGAGAGAGAGAGAGGGGGGGAGGGGAAGTGAAAGTGAGAACCAATCTCAGCGTGACAATTTCAAACAGTTAACTTTGCAAGAGATCCCAAGTCATTGAATAATTTCACAAACATGGAATAGCCTAGACAACCTTAAACAGCAATTTTAGTTGCGATATAAGAAAGTACTTGCTTTGATCTGGCTCTTGTGTATAGCTGCGCTCAAATTGTCCGGTCCGTGCGGCCTCAGCGTGGTTCTTTCCAGAGCAGATGATGCGCGAGCTCGATGGTTAACGCGAAGGTAAACTTTGCCAAAAGATGACTAGACTTAAGTTCGTTTGGCTCATGAAGGCAATTGAACGAAGTCAAATATCAGAAGACAATAAAGAAAAACTAGAATGAAACAAAAAGTAAAGAAGAATAAACGGAGAACTTCTTGAAGTCCGGTTGCAAAGCTGGGAATCCTCTTTTCTCTCTGGCGGAATGCCCAGAATACAGGTTTCCCTGAGCTTTTACGTAAATCTAGGTTTACACCTATTTTTTTGTATAAGCCAATGAAGTGTAAACAAACTAAGGCGGGAAAAATCTTCTTTGTTTGCTGATCTCCGCCCACTGGTCTAATTTATGGCGATGTCAAAGTTAAACATTTTTCTTAAGCAAGATCGTTCCTCTGAAACAATGCATCTTTTTGTAATTTGCTATCAAGATTCGTTACAGTCGTGTTTTTACGATTATACAGACACCAAGAACTATGATTTTACCAGTCCCGTATCCAAAGGTACAGAGTTATTGAAATGCATATAAAGTTTGCATTAAACACACAGTAACATTCATATATTCCACTATGCCGCATACATACATTTGAGCACAAAAAGGGAGACATTAAAATACATTTAGAGGTAGTTTTAGTAAAAGAAGGTCCATGGGCCAGCCAAAATGCTTGTGCCTGTTATTGAGTGTGTGTGCGTCTCATGAATGTGTGTGCGTCTGTTTCACTGGAATGTGCGATCAAGAAGGGGGGGTGTTTGTCTTCCCTTTTGAAGTTCGATATCGCATCTCTGGATAGTCTCCAAGGTGTTATAACTCTCATCCCCGCCAGGACGTTGCTGTCATGGTAGCGCCCAGGGTGGTGAGTTATGTTGTAAGAGGGTTGTAAAACGAAAGTCCTTGTTTTTTCTTTAACTCACGTTCTGGTCTTTGAGTGTAGAATGTGTCAAAAGGGTCAGGATTCATTAACATGGAACAGATGGTTGAATACCATCCGCTCATTGGTGTTACATCTAGATTGGGAATCCAGCAGACCTGTACGTGGTGCTCTGTTGACCAGCAGTTTGGTTCATGGAGAAGTGGATAAGCTCCCAGTCTTTTTGATGGAGGAGATACGGGGGAAACAGAGAGAGCTGACCCCACCATCGCCTGTGTGTTATCCTTTGTTGACAGGAGGAGGAGACCATCACGCAGAGAGAGGGATAATGAATCCGCCCTGGTATTCCATACACCCCAGATCCAAGGATAGGGTGGGAAAACTCAGATACCAGCTTGTGCTTCTTCATCCTCTGAGAGCTGGTCATCAAGAAAAAAGTAGAACTCTCCACCTGGTCCGTCAGAGATTCTTTTGGTCCGGTATGGATGCAGACTACAAAAGATATGTCTCGAACTGTAAGCGCTGTGTAGTCGGGAAGACTCAGGAGACTGAGGCTAGAGCACTCCTTGAATCTATTGAGACAAATGTGCCACTGGAACTTGTTTGTATAGATTTCTGGTCTGAAGAAGGGAGACATGGGGAAAATGTTGACATTCTTGTAATAACGGACCACTTTACAAAGTTAGCACATGCATTCCCTTGCCCAAACCAGACAGCCAAAGTTGTGGCTCAGAAGCTGTGGAATCAGTTTTTCTATATATATGGCTTTCCGCAAAGGATACAATCAGACAAAGGAGCCAACTTTGAAAGTAAATTGATTGCTGAGTTGCTGTTGGTGTCTGGTGTCCGCAAGTCCCATACTACTCCTTACCACCCAATGGGTAATGGGCAAATGGAAAGATTCAACCGCACCCTTGGAAATATGATTTGTTCCTTACCCCCTTGACTGAAGGAGAGATGGTCACAGATGATACAGACTGTTACATTTTCCTACAACTCTACCACTCATGAGACGACAGGATTTGCACCATTCTATCTGATGTTTGGCAGGGTGCCAAAACATTTACATGCCTGTAAAAATCATGTTTGGGAGTGCTCTGAGGTATGATGAGAAGCAGACCTACGATGAATATGTGGAGACTCTTCAGAGGGATCTTAGGGAGGCAATGAGGATTGCTCAAGGAAACACCACAGGAACCCAGAGAAGGCAAGCAAAGGAGTACAACAGGAAATCCAAAGGTGTTGCCTTGGAAGTTGGAGATCGTGTCCTTCTGGTGAATAATAAAGAAAGGGGGAAAAGAAAGCTAGCGGATGTGTGGGACATGGAAAGACCCAACATTACACACCTACAGGGTTGAAGATCCAACCACAAGGAAAAGTAAAGTGGTCCACCGTAACTTCCTCCTAACTGTAAACTTTCTGCCCTTGGAGAAGCCAGAAGTTGAGTCTACAATGTTCTCCACAGTCTCCGAAGGAGAAATAAGTAAGACAAAGACCAAGAACACAGATCTCTGTTAAGTTCTGAATCAAGGAGCAGGAGGATAGCTGCTTGGATCTTACAAGGCCAGGGTCAAAAACCATCTCAGCCTGTTGGAGCACATTCTGTTCAGGAACAGGGCATTTGGCAAGTCACAGGAGTTCACCTTTCGGCTTCAGCAGATCACATGAGACTTGGTGGCCCTTCGATCACCAATGAAGGGAACAAACCCAGCAAACTGTCTAGTAATTGTGATACAGAGGACGTCCAAGAAAGTGATTGGAGTGCAGATGATTTGAGCAGTGCCTCCGAGACAGATTTGGCCAGTGAAGGCATTGATGAAGAAGACATGCCTGGAGGGTATGTGAACGGTCGCAGTGTTCAAGCTGAACCAGTTACCATGCCAAGAGAATCTAGCTCTGAAAACAGATCAGATCATTACTCAAGGTTTCGAGCCTCAAGTAGTAGATCTAGAGTCACACTTAAAGCTTCCCAAAGAAAGGTGACAGGGGCAGACACAATTCCAAAAGCAAATGAGGGAATTTTGAGAACCATGTCAGGCAGGTTAGTGAAACCTGTTAAAAGACTGCTTGAGTGCATGAGCATGATAATATCTGAACCAACTAAAAGAGACCCAGTAGCAGAATTATTAAGAGTTCTTTCCAGTTTTGTGGGGAGTTAGATTAAGCAATACAAGTATGTTCTCCTTTCAAGAAGTGATCAGAATTGTATAGAGGAAAACTTTAAGTGGATTTGAGAAGTACTTTATTGAGGAATGTATGGTTATATGTATAAGGGCATATTTCTCCCAAGCAAAATGTTTTGCTATTCTTTTGAATGACTGAAGTCTGGGTATCCCTCTATAAAGGAAAATAACTCACCTATGGCCCTAAAGTTTGCTGAGTTTAGGAGGGGAGAGTGTAGTGTTTTGAGTTTTGTGATTATTCCAGCAAACTTGAGAAACCCTGCCAGAAATAATTTAAATCCATTTCTATTTTATTTTTATTTCATATCTTATAGACTATAGGAAAAATATATATATATATTTTTATTTTAAAATGATGTACTAAGTTTTATGTTTGAGTGACGTCTTTCCATTTGCCGAGTTGTCCAATCGCGTCTCGCCCAAAGCTTAGAAGTTAGAACACCTTTGGATTTGAGAGAGACAGGTATGTTGTAAATGAGCTCTGAAGTAAAGTGTTTAAATATAAGAGATTAAGTCAATATTTTGATCAATATCGGTGAATGACATGTTTTAATGTTGAACTGAGTCACTTAGTGTTTTGAATACTGTTATTTTTGTGCATTTTATGGGTTTCGTGTTAATGAGCTCTTAATGTGCTGGTTCAAATTGCCGCCCGCATGCCATTTTGAACAGCAGGTTTCTATAGTTATATGGTTCTTAAATATAAATAAAAAGGGTGGATTACACTCATAAGGTATTGTGCAGTTGACTTAGTTAAAGTATACTGTCTTTATCTGACTAAAATCATGTATTTGTAGTGTGTACTTGAAATAGTTGATAGAAGATGCAGTTATAGTGTTAATGGGGACAGGGATTCACTTTTCTATCTCCTCACACTCCTCACAGAGACCACAGAACTGAGAGTGTGTTGATGCTTAATTCTTGTCCTGTCTTTAATAAACTGCAGACGTGGTCCCCCAAAGAGTCTGGTGTCGGTGGTTCATTTGAGTCTTTACTCATTTTCAAGAAACCTCTAAAGACTCATCTTTTTCGCCTGCACTTAACCAACTAACACTAGCACTTTTCCTTTTTTTGTCTTTATATATATATATATATATATATATATATATATATATATATATATATATATATATATATATAAAAACTGGACAGGAAAAAAAACCTGACTATGCGTTCTATACTAGACTAACTGAGACTTGTCATGGCACTTATATACTGTTGTTGTTCTTTTGTTGACCTGACTGCTTCTATTGTTCTCATTTGTAAGTCACTTTGGATAAAAGTGTCTGCTAAGTGATTAAATGTAAATGTAAATGTATTATTTTATGACATTATGCCAGATTTGTTAAGATTTGACAGGTTTCAAACTTTATTCATAACTAGTGCAAAAACAGAAAAGCAGCTTGACATTGGTTATTTGTTAATACAGATGGTATATTAAAAAATGTAGTTCTTTGATGTCCAGGAAGTGACATCAACATAACAAAAAGGAATGAAATAGAAGGAAATATTAGCATGGATTTTATGAATTTATTTTTTTATGAATTCCGTGATACTTTGTGGTGTTCTTGGTGTTTCTTTTAAAAAAAACATTAAATCTTGTTAAATAAAACTTCAGATAATGGTATGATACAATGTGGTATAAATTTCAAAATATACATTTCAAAATATCAAAATTAACTTCAATTTCATACCCTCGTGTAAGCTTACTGTCAGACACTCAAAGGCTAAGCTTTATCTTTTTCTTGTTAGGTTCCATTATGTTACTTCTTGAACTGTAGACTTATTTAATTAAATGTTAAAGTGCCTGAGCTTGACCAAATTTTTTTTTAATGAAAGTCAGATACAATCTTTTATAGAAAAAAAAAACATACTTACTTTGAAACACAGTCACATTCAAAAGGTAATATATAACAAGAATGCACGTCATTCAGTGAATTCCCTCCTTTGTCTCTGTTTGAGGTCTGAAAATATTAATTTAAAATTCAGTTCAGTATAAAAATCTTCTTCTGTGAAGAGCTAAAAAACTTTCAAATGAAACTCAAAAAAAAAAAAAAATTTGTTTGCAAAATTAGCTAATTTGTTGAAGTGTTGATTAAATTAATAAATAACATGTCACCAGCACACTTTCCTCTTTCGCTCTGTATCTCAGAATTGGTGATTCTCTTATTTATTCAAAACCAGCCGATACATGATGTTATGTTAAGTGACTATTAGTAAATATTAAATGGTTTGCAATGGCAGTAAGCCAGATGCATAACAGCATTACAACTATTAAAATAACATTTGTAGAGTGATGCTGATGGTTACACAAGCTTTAATTTCCCTCGGACTAGAACTACATTTTGGCTCAGAAAAGAAGCATGCCAGTGTTTTTTTAACAGAAGGTGGCCATTTGTGATGATGTACACATAAAGCGTATAGAGCACACTGGTTTTGCAAAGATTTTGCACTCTAAGAAAGTTTTCAGGATTCGTAAAAAAATATTTTAGCTTTCTTGGATCTTTGAGGTCTTTCAGTGTACCATGCAAAATGCTGCCCAATTTATTGTCCTTACTATAAACCTTAACCTCAAAACTTTAACTTGCAGGCCTAATAAAAACAATAAGAGCTCAGAAATTGGCCTGTGTTAATAAGTAAATAGATGGGATTAGTAGTATATAGAATTGTATGATGTTGTATATTACTGTTTACTATGTAATTATAATAATGATTTTAATAATTAATTAATTCATTCATTATGAAAACATTCTGACCATGATATCCTTTTTTTTTTTTTTTTTTACCATTCTGATTTGAAAATTCATACATATTGAATGAATTTCTTGTCTATAGCTTATTTTCGATTGCTGATAGATCATTGTTATGACATCATCCTTAAAAAACAAACTGCCATGTAAGTTTTGGTGTAGCACAACAGAGAATCACCCTTGAGCCATTCCAATAATTAAAATTGTGTATATAGCAAATTCTATATCATCCTCAATTGTGTCTTGCATTGTTAAAATGTAGCTGTAAGCCAGTCTATCCACTGAGGACACATCTCTGTCAGACAGCAGATGGATCTTTCTGAATCATCACTTTCACACACACACACACACACACACACACACACACCAATGTAAGCTTGGATGTCTTCATTACTGTGTCAGTCATTTATAAAAGCATATGCTCCGTAGGATAAATCTTCAGAGAGTCAAATAAGTCATGTTATGAGGCATATTGATATTGTCATATTGCGTGTAGTTTTGAGGCATATGGTTAACCTTTTCTCAAAGGCAAGTGTGGCAGCTATCAGCATAGCAATAAACACCAGATTCAGTGCAATGAACACATCTACCTGCATCAAGCACCCTGACACCTTTTCAGTGCTAGTTGCTTCACATCTCCTCTGAAGCTCTCTCATCGGCTGGGACTGATCTGCAATCAAGCACTCGAATGGCACTTTTGTCTCACTCTCTGCTCTGCTTTAGCAGGGGCTCATCTAACCTTATTATTTATGCTTCATCCTATATTATTCGGTGTATGCGTTTCCGAAATTATTTCCCCCCCTTCTTTTCTTTCTTTCTTTCTTTCTTTAAAAATAATAATATTTTTTTTCTCCTTCTTAAAATAACAATAATAATAATGAATAATAATACTGATAATTCTAATTATTATTATTATTATTATTATTATTATTATTATTATTATTATTATTATTATTATTATTATTATTATTATTTAAAAGAATGATAGTTTGAGGAAATGCTCTTTAAAAGGCAATAACAACAACCACAATAATAATAAGAATAATTCTTCTTCTTATTATTATTATTATTATTATTATTATTAAAAATATTTTTTATATTTACTTAATATATTTTTTATTATTATTAAAGAAGAAAATTTTAATAAAATGTATTAAGTCAGTGTCATCTCTTTGAATATAACATATGGGAAGTACAATATGTGAAAGTGTTTTCCATCATTTACTTGGGCTTTTGTGTTTTGTAGAAGAAAGAAACATTGAAGCCTTTCCATAAAACGTTCTGGTTGTTTTGTGAAACAATTAAACAAACAAATCATATCGCAGGCTCACTAAATATATAATTGAGGAATAAAGCAAAGACTTTATTTATCTGTGGATAATTTCTTACTCAATGTTTTGTCACACTATAGCAGCAAAGGCTCATATTAACAAATCCCAGTCTAAGAGGTCAGAAAGTAATATTCAGGTCGTTTTCAGCCTGTCAATTACAGGTTTCACCAAGGGAACACAAGGCCCACGCTATTTCAGGCAGATCCCACCAGACAGATTACCCACAATTGGCTTACCCGACCTGACCAACTGACCAACAATGTTTCTATTGGACAATACTTGAAGGACAAAAGAGATTTTTTCATGCCATGTCAAATAAGTATCAACTCATCACAAAAAAACCTCATGTATTTGTATAAAAATAATACATAAAATACATTTTTTAAGAAGATTTTGTGTTTTCTGAAGATTTGCAGAAATTCTTGCAATGTGGGGGGTGTAAACCACTATATCTTTTGTTTACATGAGGCGAGTCAGTGATTGCCCAACATGGCTTTCCAGTCAGGATTATATCGCCACCTGTTGGTTTAGCATGCTCTTGACAGCGCTTCATAGCTTATTTTTGTGTTTTAATGAGGACAAGATTTTTTTTAAAAAACTGAGGAAAAACTCAGTTTATAAAAATGCCCATGTACGTGTGGACTAGGCCTAATATTGAACCATTCAATACGACATCCAAAGTTCAGTACGAACTTGTGAACTGCGCTTTACGTTCAAATAATTGTCATACATTTTATTTTTCTCTGAATTGGTTGTTTGTGTATAGTTTACACACTGATTTTAGAAAACACATTCTTAATTATAACGTGCATTTGAAAAAGCAATATATGCTAAACATCTTCCCTTGTAATGACTTGTAATGAGAAGTGTTTCTAAACCTGTTATTAACAGAAAACATAATATTATAATGTACTCCATAAAATAAGTCAAATGTTTGAAATAATTGTATTTTGTGATCTGATGTAGCAGTTAATAAGGCAGAAAATGTATTCTATTCACCAAATTTTTCCCGTAAGAGTGGGCACGGCTAATTGAAATTTTTTATGGCACTGGCTTCTTGTGTCATCTGGCCGCCAATTTTTTGTTGTACAAAACAGCTCGTTATGCTGATTGAAATTGCAAATTGGTGTCATACCATATATATTATATATTAAATAATATTACCATATTATTTTAATGTATTATCTTAAAAGGATCATATTATGTTTCAAAAAAGAAACTTATTTTGTTTATTTGATGTAATGAAGTTAGTTTATGAGGTTTAAGTTTCAAAAAAACATTATTGTTTATCCTCTGTCCCCCGCCTTTCTGAAACTCATAGATTTTAACAAAGCTCATCGTTCTGAAAAACGTGGTGTGCTCTGATTTGCCAGCTTTTCAGTGTGATGTGATTGGCCGAATACCTCAAGTGTGTGATGGAAATGTTACACCTGTTCTGTACTGTGACGCCGTGTGTCCCGGAGCGCCAAGACAAAAACCCATTATAAACGAGGCATTTGTTGCATCCAGTGGTGACATAATTACGGATTATAATGACAATACCAGCAGTTCTCAATTTCAGTCCTCGCGACCCCCAGCTCTGCCTATTTTGCATGTCTCTCTTTGTTAACACTCTTGATTCAGATAACCAGCTCATTAGAAGTGAGCTTTGTGCATGAACTGTGTTCCGATTGACGTGGTCCCTACACAGTGTTCATTGCTCCCTACTCCCTGAGCAGGGGATATCTGTTGAAGTTTCCTTCACTTTGGAACATTCATTCATGGATTTGTGCTGCGCAACATCTCCACACATGGACAAGTGTGAATTCATTTACCTTTGTAAATAAATACATTTTAAATTAATTTCTCGCACACTTCAATGCTCTTTGAATGGAACATAGATGTTTGCTCTGAACTGGAATCATGGCTGAATATACTATGATATCCACTTCGCAGGGCATTTTTATTCTAATAGAACAAACGTCTGAAGTGATAAGAAAAATATACAAAATGTGCAGAGCAGGGGGGCACAAGGACTGGAATTAAGAACTGCTAACGTATACTGTCTTTTTAAGCGTTGTGTTGCATCATGCCGCACAAACATAAAACCATGTCTGCATTTGTGATCAGAGAAATGACAAACAACAATAGCTTCTCTACACTGCTTAAATCTCGCGTTTGGATTGTCAGTGGCAAATCCTTTAATTATGTAAACGTGCTTACAAACTGTGAGTCAGAAGTGCCGGCATTGTAATCTACTCTCCCAGGATCAGGAAACTTTCCTCCATAAAATGCATTGCACAAATCTGAATATTTGGGTTGAACTGTTCTGGAACAGTACAAAAGTAAACAAAGTCGTTTCGCATTCACAGTGAAACACACAGTGTCTCCACAACATGGAGGTGGCAGCAACAGCGAGAATAAAAGTTACACCTTGTTTCTTTGCGTGAACATTTGGTTGGCATTATGCAAACCTTCCCACATCATGACGTAGATATATGGGGGGCATGTTAAAATGAGCCGTCTTTTAAAAAGAATATTTTGTTGGGTTTGAGACTTTAGTCTTTTCCAAAGCATAAAATTAATACTTGCATCAAAATAAATTTGAAGTAGACATATGTGCACTGAGTTTTATTTGTATTTACTTATTTTTAAATAGCAAAAATAAATAAATAATAAAAATAATGAGAACAACAATAATCTAAATATATCAATATCTACATACTGATCAACACACTTACATAGAGCATATCAAATATGTTCAGAGGCAGCTCAACCATATTTGCTTGATTCACAAGAGCAAATCTCACTGGTTTTAACAAGCCAAACATTTGATCTTCTGTCTACTATGTTACATGTGCTCCATGTATGTGTGCTAATCAATGTTAAATGTGAATAAAAGCCTAAAGTGTTCATGTCTCTTCAAGAGAATGGGATTGATCAGTTTGATTCATATGAATTTATGTTTCAATGTTTTATAACTTATTGAAGCATCAATGGTTAGGGTGAATGGACTTTTAATGGAGAAATAGAAATTTCTCAGGTTTAATTACTGTAAAGTGACATGACATTCAGCCAAGTATTGTGAACTGTACTCAGACGACCTGATTCTGGGTCAGGGTTTTGTGCGTGGCAGAGCAGCTCACTCGCTGCGATCCATTATCTTAAAAGGATCATATTATGTTTCAAAAAAGAAACTTATTTTGTTTATTTGATGTAATGAAGTTAGTTTATGAGGTTTAAGTTTCAAAAAAACATTATTGTTTATCCTCTGTCCCCCGCCTTTCTGAAACTCATAGATTTTAACAAAGCTCATCGTTCTGAAAAACGTGGTGTGCTCTGATTTGCCAGCTTTTCAGTGTGATGTGATTGGCCGAATACCTCAAGTGTGTGATGGAAATGTTACACCTGTTCTGTACTGTGACGCCGTGTGTCCCGGAGCGCCAAGACAAAAACCCATTATAAACGAGGCATTTGTTGCATCCAGTGGTGACATAATTACGGATTATAATGACAATACCAGCAGTTCTCAATTTCAGTCCTCGCGACCCCCAGCTCTGCCTATTTTGCATGTCTCTCTTTGTTAACACTCTTGATTCAGATAACCAGCTCATTAGAAGTGAGCTTTGTGCATGAACTGTGTTCCGATTGACGTGGTCCCTACACAGTGTTCATTGCTCCCTACTCCCTGAGCAGGGGATATCTGTTGAAGTTTCCTTCACTTTGGAACATTCATTCATGGATTTGTGCTGCGCAACATCTCCACACATGGACAAGTGTGAATTCATATACCTTTGTAAATAAATACATTTTAAATTAATTTCTCGCACACTTCAATACTCTTTGAATGGAACATAGATGTTTGCTCTGAACTGGAATCATGGCTGAATATACTATGATATCCACTTCGCAGGGCATTTTTATTCTAATAGAACAAACGTCTGAAGTGATAAGAAAAATATACAAAATGTGCAGAGCAGGGGGGCACAAGGACTGGAATTAAGAACTGCTAACGTATACTGTCTTTTTAAGCGTTGTGTTGCATCATGCCGCACAAACATAAAACCATGTCTGCATTTGTGATCAGAGAAATGACAAACAACAATAGCTTCTCTACACTGCTTAAATCTCGCGTTTGGATTGTCAGTGGCAAATCCTTTAATTATGTAAACGTGCTTACAAACTGTGAGTCAGAAGTGCCGGCATTGTAATCTACTCTCCCAGGATCAGGAAACTTTCCTCCATAAAATGCATTGCACAAATCTGAATATTTGGGTTGAACTGTTCTGGAACAGTACAAAAGTAAACAAAGTCGTTTCGCATTCACAGTGAAACACACAGTGTCTCCACAACATGGAGGTGGCAGCAACAGCGAGAATAAAAGTTACACCTTGTTTCTTTGCGTGAACATTTGGTTGGCATTATGCAAACCTTCCCACATCATGACGTAGATATATGGGGGGCATGTTAAAATGAGCCGTCTTTTAAAAAGAATATTTTGTTGGGTTTGAGACTTTAGTCTTTTCCAAAGCATAAAATTAATACTTGCATCAAAATAAATTTGAAGTAGACATATGTGCACTGAGTTTTATTTGTATTTACTTATTTTTAAATAGCAAAAATAAATAAATAATAAAAATAATGAGACCAACAATAATCTAAATATATCAATATCTACATACTGATCAACACACTTACATAGAGCATATCAAATATGTTCAGAGGCAGCTCAACCATATTTGCTTGATTCACAAGAGCAAATCTCACTGGTTTTAACAAGCCAAACATTTGATCTTCTGTCTACTATGTTACATGTGCTCCATGTATGTGTGCTAATCAATGTTAAATGTGAATAAAAGCCTAAAGTGTTCATGTCTCTTCAAGAGAATGGGATTGATCAGTTTGATTCATATGAATTTATGTTTCAATGTTTTATAACTTATTGAAGCATCAATGGTTAGGGTGAATGGACTTTTAATGGAGAAATAGAAATTTCTCAGGTTTAATTACTGTAAAGTGACATGACATTCAGCCAAGTATTGTGAACTGTACTCAGACGACCTGATTCTGGGTCAGGGTTTTGTGCGTGGCAGAGCAGCTCACTCGCTGCGATCCATTGAAAGTCATCCCTCGATCCAAGTTTTTGTTGGCTGAGGAGGAGGCCCAACCGCTGCGACCTCTGTTCGACAGCCCCGCCGGCGTCCCGGGGGTACCAGTGGCTGGGGCGGACGGCCGACCAAAGCCTAAGTCGATGGGGGGTGACCAGTGGCAGGGGAGCGTTGAAGGCGATGAGAGCGCGGCGCCGGACTTGCCCTCCGGACCCTGGAGGTCCCAGGGCGAGGTGGCCAAAACCTAAGTTGATGAGGGGTGACCAGTGGCAAAACCCCGGCGGGGTGGCCAGTGGCTAGGTTCTCCAGGAGGGCGCAGACGGCCAGGTCAGTAACCCGGGCTTAAGTGTGGGAGGCCCGGGTCCGCGCGGTGCACAGGTCCTGCTTCGGAGGTCGGGGCATAGGCTGCCGGAGAGGAGTAAGGCCGTGTTGGGCAGACCGGGCCACGCAGGTGACCCCCTCAGGCCGACGCCGTGGTTCCCCAGGGCGGGTAGAGGGTGGTGGCAGAGGCTCTGGAAGTCCGGGGTAAGGCGGTGTTTTGAAGATGAACAAAACCTTATGGGTTTGGAATGACATGAGGGCGAGTAAAACATGATTACATTTTTGTGTGAACTCTCCCTTTAACATTTGAAGATTACACATTGAAGCTTAAATGTAATAAAGATGCAAATACAACAGGTTTAAGTTCATTCACACATTTCTGAACAACAGAGTGAGGAAAGACAGAAAGAGATACTTTTCTAGGAGCTCAGTGTTAATTTATTGTCCATGTAACCTGCTCTGAAAAAATAATTACTCAATCACTCATCAAATTTCCTTCTCTCTGCAAATTCCTGTTAATGGCAAGACTTAATTGTCAAGAATTTTACTTAAATATTCAACGGTTCCAAAAAGTGGAGGCAGATGAATGAAAGGGACAGGTTTAAGTGGACTAAATAATTGGAGAAGTCCAGCATACATTGCCAGAGAGAAGTATGTTACTTTCAATGGAAAATACAGTTATGGCATTTTGAATAAACAAGGCATTTTTTTTTATTTAACACACAGATGAATTGTGTCAGGCATGAAGAGAGAGGACTCAAACGCAGAGGATAAGTGAAACAGTTTATTTGGTACAACCGTGTATCCAAAAATAATCCAATGTGTGAAGACACACACACGAACAAAACCCCAAGTGTAACAATGCCAGAGCCGTCCTGACAGTCACCAGCGGACACAGGCTGTGGATACCACCACTGGTGCAATGCCCAACGGCACGTGGAAAAATGAGACAGAGGATCTCGGGCACGCGCCAATGTAAGACTCCTCGTCTAGACGTCCTGAGCAACACAGTGGAAAACTGGTAAGGAAACAGACACACAGTACTGTCACAAAGTCAACACGAAATCTACTGACAACAAGGGACAGACACAGAAAGAAATATAAGGGAAAATGGGAACAAGCGACAAGTGAGGGCAATCAGCTCGTGATCTGCACACATCAGTGCCGATGTATCAGCGCTGATTGCCCAGGTCACGAGCTGCAGACAATGATAGGCCACAGACATCAGGAAAGTAGATGAAGCACCCTGAACCGTGACAGTAAGACAAAATTGACCCTGCACCCACCACTGATGCATCCACCTCCACAACAAACTGACGAGACAGATCAGGAGTTACAAGAATGGGAGCTAAAATAAAGCGACTCTTTTAATTATAGAATGCAGCCTGAGCCTGCGGCGACCAACAGAAACGTCAACGAGTAGAGGTGAGATCCGTCAGAGGAGAGGCAACCTAGCTAAAATTACAAATGAACTGCCTGTAAAAATTGGCAAACCCAATTTGATGATCAGGATGTCATCGAGATAAACAAATACAAACCGGTCGACCATGTCTCTAAGCACGTCATTGACGAATCCCTGGAAGACCGCCGGGGAGTTAGAAAGTCCAAAGGGCATGACCAAATACTCAAAGTGCCCCGTGGGGGTGTTAAAGGCGGTCTTCCATTCGTCCTCCTCCCTAATCCGAACTAGGTGATAAGCATTGTGAAGATCCAACTTCGTAAAGATGGTCGCCCCCTGCAAGAGCTCGAAGGCTGATGACATCAATGGCAAAGGATAACGATTCTTGATCGTGATGTCATTCAAGCCCCAATAATCTATACAGGGACGGAGCGATCCATCCTTCTTCCCCAGGAAGAAAACACCGCCCCAGCCAGAGAGGAAGAGGGCCGGATGATGCCAGCTGCCTGAGAATCATTGATGTACTTCTCCATGGCCTCCATCTCAGGCCCAGAAAGAGAGTAAAGGCACCCCCTAGGTGGAGAAGTGCCAGGCAACAGATCTATCGCACAGTCGTACAGGTGGTCCGGAGGACAAAACAAATCTCCTCAGCATGGTTACCCGAAAGGGTGAGAATGATAAACTTGGTGGAGTGTGTTATACTAGTGAGATGGGTGCCGCACAGAGTCCTGGCTGAAATGGGCTCGGCCAGTGGAACAGATGGAACACCTAATCGGGCAGCAAGCTCATTGTCCATAAAATCACCCTCTGCTCCAGTATCAATTAAAGCGGATAGTTGATGAATAGTCTTATTAAATTGTAATGAAGCCTAGAGGATGGAACGACCACCAGAGGGCAGCAATTTATTAGTGAAGCTTACCGTACGCCCCTCCTTGGACGAAAAACGCCGGCCCTTCACTGGACACGAGGCCGCCACATGCCCCGCCCCCCCACAGTAAAGACACAGACTGTGAGTGAGACGATGGTGCCTCTCAGTGATCGTCAGCCGGGCTCTCCCAATCTGCATGGGCTTCTCCTCAGGCATGACGAGATGCTGAGAAGTAGCATCACTCGCCGCTCCAGCGACCAGGTCAGAGAAGAGCTCGCGAGAGACCATGCCCATCCATTGCCGGGACCGGAGAGCTATCCGGTTGTCAATGCGGATTCATTCATTCAAACCTTTATTTAACCAGGATAAAAAACTCCTTGAGATTAAAAATCTCTTTTACAAGAGTCTCCTGGCAAGTGGCAGCAACGTAGTTTCAAATAAATACATAGACAATAACAAGTAAGTACATAGACACACTTTCACTCATAATATTCAAATAACAATGTCATAAAAAAAATAAAAAACCTGGGTCCTAAATCTATTTAAAAACAATGACAGACAGGCGAGAGTGCGGAACTGGATGGAGTAATCCGACACCAACCAAAGATAACAAGTGCGGAGCGATCGAACACCTTGCGGAGCTCCTCCGAAAACTCCTTAAATGAGCTGCAACACTGATGTTCATTGTCCCACATGGTCGTTCCCCATTCTATCGCTTGTCCGACTAAAAGCGTGATGGTGAATGCCACCTTAGATCGCTCCATGGGAAAACAGGAGGGCTGGAGTGAAAAAGTCAGTGAACATTGTGACAGAAATGAATTGCATGAGTTGGGCTTACCGGAGTAAGGAGCAGGTGGATTAAGACGAGGTTCTGCATGACGGGAAGCCACGGCCTCTGGTTCGGACGGAGGTTGTACAACAGGAGTTCAGTGAGCTGGTTCAGTTGCGCAAAGGAAAGGATAAGTGAAACAGTTTATTTGGTACAACCGTGAATCCGAAAATAATCCAATGTGTGAAGACACACACACACGAACAAAACCCCAAGTGTAACAACTCCAAAGCTGTCCGTACAGTCACCTGTGGACACAGGCTATGGATACCACCACTGGTGCAATGCCCAACGGGACGTGTAAAAATTAGACAGAGGATCTCGGGCACATGGCCAACGTAAGACTCCCTAGCAACACAGTAGTAAACAGGTAAGGAAACAGACACGAGTACTGTCACAAAGTCAACACGAAATCTACTGACAACAAGGTACAGACAATAGATATATAAGGGAAAATGGGAACAAGCAACAGGTGAGGGCAATCAGCTCGTGATCTGCACACACCAGCGCCGATGTATCAGCGCTGATTGCCCAGGTCACGAGCTGCAGACAATGACAAGACACAGACATCAGGGAAGCCGATGAAGCACCCTGAACCATGACAAATTGCTCACAGTAAGATCTATGACATGAATTTAGAAAAAAAACTAAATCTTTTTGTTGTTTTTTTCATACATTAAAAATCTCTTTTACAAGAGTGTACTGGCAAGTGGCAGCAACGTAGTTTCAAATAAATACATAGATAATAACAAGTAAGTACATAGACACACTTCCACTCATAATATTCAAATAACAATGTCATAATAAAAAATAAAAAACCTGGGTCCTAAATCTATTTAAAAACAATGACAGACAGGCGAGAGTGCGGAACTGGATGGAGTAATCCGACGCCAACCAAAGATAACAAGTGCGGAGCGATCGAACACCTTGCGGAGCTCCTCCTCCTCGGAGCTCCTCCATTAAAAGGCAATGGTAACTATATTTGTTTTGTGTTCTGCTTTTTGAGTGAGCTATTCTTTTAACAAAGAGACTTAAATTTAGGCTCAATCTAAAACTTTTAAAACAATAACTAAGACCTGAAATCCTTTTAAAGCCAAATGGTCAAAGTGTCTTGTATAAAATCTCATAGCCTAGTTTTGATAGCAATTAATGTTACTCTGCACTTTTTTTTCTTTTTTTCTAACACAAACCTAAAAAAAGTTTGGGCTTCAACCGAGACTGATAATCTAAAAATTAAATGTGCTTATTTTAATGATTAGTATATATCCACTATAGACAGCTTAGCCTGTTGTATTTAATTCTGAGAAATGTATCATGTTTATATGTAGTGAAACCTTTAGGTTCTGCATATAAAAGTCTCACCATGCAGAATCACAATTCAAATAAATTACAATCTAAAAGTCACTGAATGCACACACATGCGCTCCCTCTCTCACTCTACTCATTGGTCTGGTGCGGAAATCTTTCCCGTTAAACTACATATTCCCATTCTAAACTGCGTGTCTGTGTCCCAAATTGCTGCAGCCTAGTGAGTTCCCCTTCCCATTGGATCTCATTCACCATTCAAGCTTTTATTGGCATGTCAGGCACATGGAACGTTCAACAAAAACATTCACGATTGCAGAGTCATTGATGGGATTAGCATGCATGCTTAGCAGGAGTGCTGGGAAATTCTGGCACACGAAATGCTTCCATTGTATGGATGTACTATCTGGCTCTCACACGTTGGCAATATGCTCAATGTTTCAGTACGTTTGAGATTTGTAATCCAGAACCAATTGTTTCTCCATTTAAAAGTAGAATAGATGAGCATGTTTGCAGTCAATGAATCAACAAAAATGATTTAATAGGGTTTCTGGGGACATCACATAACATTGAAAGTCTATGAGTGTTTTTTTTCTTTCTCTGGGAATGACTATTGTTTTGTTTTGCAGAGGCATAAAATTATCGTTTGCACCAAAATGGTGTTGGTTCTGCTGCCAAAGTCAGTGCTTGGCTGGAGAATCTACAAACCTCTCTGAGAAATGGGCAGCATTTACAATTCCACTGACTTTGTTTCTTTGTTCCTGAGAAAAACAATGAGTATGTTAGCCTACTAGATAACCTATCTACAAATAAACATAATGTATATATTGGTAATATGAGTTTTCAGAATATATTTTACAATTCAAAGTCATTTGATTCAAAAACTTTACTGGAATTTTCTAATTAATATCAGATTCACCACATGTTGAAATTCAGCAATATTTTTTTGCCCCAGCAAACAAATACAAACAATAAAGCAGTAAAATGACTTGTTCGGCTATAAATAAAAATGATAACAGAATATTACTTTTCGACACAAATACATAATATCAAAATAAATAATAAAATAACAAGAATATAAAAAAAAATGTATAGAAAAATAAAAGATGTGCTCAATGTAACACCATGCAAGCAGAGGGAGTACTGAGTGCTGACTGTGCTACTCCCTCTATTGCTTCTGTGATCATTTCCTGTTTGGCTGCTATTTGGCTTTTTGGACATTACAAAGTATTGCCAGTTCTACTGCCTTACTGAACGTTTTCCCTGTTATCTGCTTGCCTATCCTCTGTATGAATCTGCCTGATGCCCTGTTTCTCTATTGCCTGGATTATCCTTTTTGTTTTGGTGGCCTGATTGCACTGATGTTTGGGTTTGGATCAAAAGGCAAAGGCTCACCCTTGTGTATGCTGACGGATTTGACTGCTACTTTGGTTTTGACCCTCTTCCTGTCTTAATGTTTCTGTTTATGAAGTCTGCTGTTAATAAATTTCCGCATATGGATTCTAACTCTTGCCTCAACCTCATTGTTACAGAATACTTTGCCACAAGTGAATCCAGCAGGTTTCGAATCTGCAAGAGGCGTTTGCTTATCAAAATTGGGTATTAAAAGACTACCAAGAGCAGCTTGCTAAACTCCAGCCTGTCAAGCATCTATTTCGCTACGTCCCACTGCTTTCAACACCAAAGATGGTAAGCTTTGCATAACCTTATAAGTATGATGGATCTGCACAGCGGTATAGACACATTCAGCTAGAAATAATCTACTGTGATCATGAAAGGGATAAGTTTGAGTCAGATGAAAAGAAAAGCGCATTTATGATGACAATATTGACCGCTACAGTGATTGACTAGGCTGCAGTAGTTTGGGACACAGACACGCAGTTTAGAATCTCTTTTGATTATTTCATCCAACAATAATGAGAAGTGTTTGAATATCCTGCTGGGGGCAAGGATAAATCAACTCAGATTCTTCACATACCACAAGTTAACCATACTGCAGCTAATTATGCTGTTGAGTTCAGAATGCTCACTGCTCAGAGTGGATGAAATTATGTCCACATAAGATACGAACAGCTCCTTGAGTAAATATTTAAGATTTTTCACTGCTAAGTAACAAGCTCCCTTTTACCCTAAAGACTGAACAGACTTCTGTTGAATTAACAGAGATGATTGATTCTGGAGCCACTCTATACCTGATAAACCAAGACCTAATGAAAAAGTATAACATCACTACTCAGCTATGTATCCCTCCTATCAAGATCAATGCAGTGGATGATGCCTTATTCAGAGAGGTAATCACCAACCAGACAAAGCCACTAACAATCTATGTCTGTTTCATCAAGAATCAGTCTCCCTGTATGTTACTGACTCCCCTATGCACAAAGATATTCTCGGATACCCATGGCTATCCATTCATGACCCCAGCATCTCCTGCCATCATGGTGAGCAAACTCATTGGTCAAATGTTTGTGAAAGTCACTGCTTGGCTGAAAAACCCCAGCCATGTCTCACGTCTAGCATTGAAAGCCTAGAGCAGTGGTTTTCAACCTGTGGGCCACGATGGTATTGCAGGTGGGTCGCCAATTACTATTAAAGAAATAATATTGTTCATATATGTAAAAATGTCTAAGTCATATCATAATAACATAATTTCATATAGAATTATATATATAAAGAAAAAATACATATTAAACTGTAACTATGCTTCCACTATTCGAGCTCGCTGATTGGTTTAAGAAGAGACCGCCAATTTATCTTAAATATTTTGCAGCGTATGCTACAGAACAACAGCAGAGTTATTTTCTGTTCATTGCCAGTTCATTCAATACAGACAGTTAACAATCTAGCTTCAGTACTAAGTTTTTAACCCAACAATAGCAGGGTCAGTTCATTTTTTTTGCAGTGGGCCATGCAAACATATGTGTTTTTTGTTTTGGTTGTGTGGGCCGCGAGTTGATAGAGGTTGGGAACCATTGGCCTAGAGGTTAAAAAGATTAAGATCTCTACCGGTTAAGATCTCTACCTGTTACAACAACTTGGCAGAAGTCTGATTACCACCTCATCGCCCATAGGACTGTGCCATTGACCTGCTTCCCAATGCTTTGCCTCCTAAAAGTAAAGTCTACCCACTATCCAGAAATGAAACCCAAGCCATGGAGGAATATACTGAAGAGGCCCTAAACTAAGATTGCATCTGCCCATCCACATCTTCACCTGCTGCAGGATTCTTTGTGAAAAAGTAATATGAAATACTAATGCCATGTATTGATTATATAGGACAGAACAATGTCACTTTCAGCCCTTGAACAACACAGAAATGCCACCTTTTACACCAAACTTGACACGCAGGCGCTTCCAAGCTGATAAAAATAAAAGAGGGCAATGCATGGAAAACTGCCTTCCTCACCGCTAGAGGGCACAATGAATATCAGGTTATGTCATATGGGCTTGCCAACACACCGGCTGTTTTCCAATGATTCATTAATGAGATTTTCCAAGACCTTCTGAATCAGTATGTAATAGCCTACATTAACACATCAACCATGTCAAGGCTCTTCTCTCTCGTCTACTGGAGAACCAACTATAGGTCAAGGCTGAAATGTGTGAGTTCCATGTCAAGCAGACCTCATTCTTGGGTTACCATGTCAGTCACCAATGAGTAAAAATGGACGAATCCAAGGTCAAGGCAGTCACAGAATGGCCTCAACCATCCACAGTGAGATAGCTTCAAAGGTTTCTGCTGTTTGTCGACTACTGTAGACACTTAGCTCTCTCTGGAACCATTGGCTGGGAGGCACGACTTAGACGGCTTGCTGAGGCTGGTGTGGTAAAACACTATGGACCAGTATGGTCCTCCAGTGAATTAACCTTCTGCTCCAGGCAGAGCAGCTGAACATCAGGCAGATCCATGTGGATATGGGAGAAAGAAAGAATACTCACTTAGTGGCCATTTTTTCTGTAATGTGTAGTGCTATTTAAAGCACACAATGGCATATAATCCCCAAATATTATTTTAATTATAATAATAATATATCATTAATTATAAATCCACAAAGAGTACACACAGGAGAATCGCAGGAGCAAATGTAGCACACACAATGTTAAAGAAAATAACAGGAAATGACTGGACAGAACAGGGAGTATAAATAAGGAAACTAATGAATGAGTGACAGCTACAAATCATAAGTAACCAAGGAAACAAATCAGAACTAATTGGAAACTAAAGCAACAGATCTAAACAGGGCAGGTGATCAGGAAGAGAGAGAAACACAATATAAACTCCATAAAGTCCAAAATACATAATTTTAATCAGCCATTACAAAAAGATGATTTGGCTGGAGCCGAGGAAGAAACAAGATGCTTGTCAGAATACTTTGTTGATTATAATGGGAGTGATTTGTCTTATTTTACATTAGTAATGCCAGGCTGAGTTGTTTTAAAAACCTAACTTTTTTTTTTTTTTTGCATGTGTTTATTCTGTTCCTGGTTTCTACTTGGAGCCCAGAAGATTGTAAGTTTCTGCTCTAGAGTTAGGGTGCTGTCCATGGTTCTGAATTATCCACAGACTTCCCATACCGCTATAAAGCACAGATTGCAGAAAACACTATTAAATTTGCATACTTATGTGTTAGAAAAATAAAATAAAAATAAAAATGTTCCTCTTCAAACTTCATGTTTCTTTCACAAAAACAAGTCCAAAACAAAAATGTTTC
Source organism: Carassius gibelio (assembly GCF_023724105.1). Classification (NCBI taxonomy): domain Eukaryota; kingdom Metazoa; phylum Chordata; class Actinopteri; order Cypriniformes; family Cyprinidae; genus Carassius; species Carassius gibelio. The sequence continues at coordinate 13,555,582 of NC_068377.1, forward strand.
TGTGTTTTGGAGTTTTTTCGAAGTCCATAACATACAAAAGTGCACTAATGCCTTTTAAAAAGTGCCGTGACATACAGCCAAGTATGGTGACACCCGGAGCAGTGTGATATAATAGGAGATAAATTAGCTCAGTGCTCTAACATAACACAAAAACTGCATTTTGAAATACCCCCAACATTTCACAATGTGACATGAAATTACGTCAGTCTGAATACTTTTGTCCATATAAATTAGCTTTCTCAACCTGGCCAGCAAATGTATTACAAGCCAAAATCTATTACTCCTTTCTGATAAATTCTCTCCTAAATGGCTAAACTTTCAATGGGTCATCCATCAGTGAAATTCTTTTCAGCAAAAAGCCTCAGAAATTTTCACTTTGATCACCTTGACTCTCTCACACTCTCGGGGGGCAAACTGTTTTCACACTCAATGCATTTAGTGAGAAAGGCAAAGCCCCTGTCTTGCCTACCATGGAAACTATGCATGCATTTCTCTGGGGATTGAGGGTATCAATCTGTGTAGGGGTTATCTTGAGGCAAGGATATGCTGGTGGTATAGCAGTTGTATAGGGGCTTTTTGAGCAGAGAAAGGACAGGCATGGTGAAGAAAAAAAGAAGTTGGGCTTTGATTTATGGGTCTCATTGGCTAGTGGGTGTCTCTGGTGTCAATGACGGTACACGAGGATGAATGTACAAACATGCATGTGTCTGCACACATACTGTACACCGACTTATGCTATATCTCACCTCTCTCTGCTCATTGCACACACACATTTTATATGCTAATTATATCTCCATTTGCAAGGCATTTGCATTACTGCAAACAAACAAATATATTCTGGTAGTGCTTATTTTCAGGATGCTCCCAGGCTCTCAAACACTTCAAATAAATAAATAAATAAATAAATAAATAAAAACCTGAGTCTGATAAGATAACCATAAGTCATAAGGGCTGCATTGTCACTGTGGAGCTGTTTTCTTTGCATGGCTGCTTCTGTAATTATGCATAATGATACATCCACATTATTGCAGATGTAGATTGTATGGTCAGAATGAATGCTGATTGTGTGTGTGCTCAAACTTGTGTGTGTGTGTGTGTGTGTGTGTGTGTGTTTGTATGTGTTCGCGTGTGCATGCATGCATGTGTATGTGTGTATGTGTCAATACTTTTCACTTTCCCTAATTGCCTTATAAAATTCCATAACATTAGCTTCACACGGCTCAGCATATGAGAAATAAGAATCTTTCACACTGCTCTGTGATCAGCACTATCCAGCCAAACATGGCCTACACCACGAGAGGGGCTGCAAAACAAATCTGGAATCAGAAGATGGTATTTCCTTCTGCTAGGATGGTTTACAGCTTTACCGGAAGAGGGAAGGAAAGAAAGGTTAAGCCACCGCTGGCTGCCAGATTCAGCACCTCTGCTTTTGCAGTGTTCATGTGTGACTTACACATAGTGTCTGGTCCTTTATATTAGAGCACAGTGCCAACAAGACCCAGAGGGGAAACATCACAGTTATTGTCAAGAACAGTAAGTTACTTATTTCACTAACAATATATCTAACTAATGTCATGTTCAATTAAATAACCATAAGTTTTGGTGAAACTCACTTGTTCTTGTTTGTAGGTTTCAT